>NC_087063.1:23774807-23836511 GCF_963678635.1 Symsagittifera roscoffensis
ATTGAAAAAAACCTTTTTCGAAAAACATTTAAAAGCTTTTGATCCACCTTAGAAAAAGCCTCACCCCAATTTTTATTAAAATCATATTTCTAAAAAAACTTATCTAAGTTCGAAAACGTACATTTCAAACACCTTGGAATCTTTTTAATCTTGAATAAACTAGTCGCACAGTACCTGTAATAGTCTTAAAAAAATGTACGTAGCAATAACAAAACATTCTTGCAAACAAAAAAAAGTTTTATTAGCAGCTATTAGAAATTGAAACGCTCCAATATCTTGATCTTTGTTTTATTTTGGAGAAAAAAATTGAGTTTTTGAAGCGACGATTATAAAAGTTTTAGCAAAAATGCGGACTGCGGTCAATATACTAGTTACGTCATTTATTGCCGTCTATTAATTGAGTCGCCAAATAAACTGGGGTGTAAAAGTTTGCTTTATGAGAAAAAAGCTTGACAGACGTAATCCAATCTTGAAAATTTACATACTTCCTTCAAAATTACTCACCAAATGTCACTCGCGAAAATATTCTTTTCACAAAAAAACACCTCCCTCAACATAATATACTCAGGTCATGATCAGGCAAAAACCTAAAACGTCGATACTGGACGGGTCTATAGATAGTACTCAAGAATTTTCGTTTTCTGGAATATGTATCCAGAAATGATATGTAACCAGCTCGTAAAAACTCAAGTATTAAACCAAAATTGATGAAACTTTACCTTTAAATGAACAAGTACCGTTAAACATAAATATTGCAGGCTTTCAATCACATATAACTCTTAGTTTTAGCTTTTATTAAATCATTTTGGTATTTTTGGAAGCCAGCCTGGGTTGACTAGATCTTGTTGTTTCGTTTGTAATTTTTTTCTATCAAAAAGCACGTATTCTTTAGCCTCCGGTTCATGTTAACAAACTTATATGATGGTCAAAAAAATAAAACTAATCAAAAGCAAAACAAAAAGAATTAGTAAGCAATACTATGTATAAAACTGGGTAAGTTGATTACTTTGTTCTTCCGCTCTAAAATCATAAATTTGAAAGCTTGTTCGTAACTTAAAATCATTTACGTTTTTTCTCGCCATCTTAGTATTTCATTAAGCCGACAGCAAAAAAAAATTTTGATTTAAAAAACATTGAATACGATTCATGAAAAAAACTTTCCCTGGAAAAAATGAAACATGATCTACATTGGTTTTCTTTTTAAGTGACTTTCGTGATATATCTGCAGGCTCTGAGCTGATATCATCCAAATTCGACAAAAACTTGCGTGCAAATTGCGTGAAACTTGTTCACAGACTTTAACTATATACTGGCTGAGTAAATACTGGTTGTCCAATTTAGACAAAAACGTGCGTGCAAATTGCCCGAATTTTGCTTAGACTTAAATTACCTTTTTCGCTGATTAAATACTGGTTGTCCATAAATTCCGTTTCCTTACGGTCGTCTAATTTACCTATCGCCTAATTTCCTAGGCTCCCGAAGAAATATTAGACAGCAGTGAATGAACTTCAATCAAGTGTTTTTAGCGGGGCCCAGGAAAGTAGACGCCAAGCAAGTTACACGGATGCTACAAAAACAAAATTAGACGAAATTTTTTTACAGATCTGGCATTTTAGACGTCACTGGTATGAAAAGAAAAGGGCCAACAACATTTTTTCTTAAGAGTCAAAATTCACAAATACAAAAAGAACAAAATGACAATACCTATCAAAATAATTTGTTGCAATGAACAGAAAATGTCAAATCCGAAAACTAGAGAGTTTTGAATTGAATAAACTATGCATGATTGACATGTAAAAATTTTGGCCACCGAAATTTAATTGTCTGCAAACAATTTTTTTTTTTCGCGCAATTTGTCTGCAAACAATTTTGATCTATCTCACTTTCGTCTATTTTCTCACAATTGCAGTTTTGCAAAATCGTTTAATTTCCTTTTAAGTGCCTCCGTCTAATTTGATTATCGTCTAATTTCTCAACCCGTCTTTAGCATATTCTGATTTGCACCTTAAATAGTGCACAGAAAAGTCTGCTATTCAATCCTGCCTACGGTTTTGACACCACTAGCGAAATTTAAAATATGAGCCAAAAAGCGGATTTCATCCCTTTTCGAAGCTATTGATAAGTGATAAGCGTACATCTATAAAAATTTTATGCGAGTTCGACCAACACGGAAGTCTCAAAACAGTAACAAAGGGGAGAAGAGGGAGGGGGACAGGGGGGGGGGTGCTTTTTTGTGGATGCAAAAGATGAAATGACCCAAAAATGCTGTCTGTTGAAGTTTCGATAAAACGATATTTTCCTACCATTAAAATAAGCTCAAAATTTATTTGCGTCTTGGGTGTATACTAAAAACAGGTTTTCAATACAATTTTTACAAGTATTTACAATATTTTCAACGATGATCAAGTAAATATTTTATTAGAAGAGTGCAACACGTCAAAAATGATCTCACGGCTACAAAAAAACTCGTTGCAAGATGGATTTTAGAGCAGAGCCAATTTGGGCATCAGTGAGCTACAGTATCTCAATTTGCAGCCTTTTGAAAATCGATTTGCGATTAAAAGATACTGTTTATAGACGCGGTGGTAAAATTGTAGCTCAACATACAATCAATTGACTTATTAAGTGGCTAATCTCATGGCCGAAGACCATAAATTTCCTTGAAGCAGACTGATTTTCACTCTAATTTCCATAATTTTTAAACATTTGGTCCTTCGGGCATGCACGATTTCCCCCTTCACTAGCAAGAAGCTCGGTAAATAAGATGAGAAGACATTAAGACGACAATACATTAAGACGGCAAATAAGCCTTATTACATGAAAAATGAGCAGTACGAATTTAAGCGGTTCAAATTTCTGAAATACAAGGTGGAGAATTGCGTGTAGCGTCGTCTTAAAGTCCCATCAAAAACAGTTGGCGTCTTTACTACAGTCGTCTTATTTGCCGGTCACGCAATAGCATATAGTGGATGAAACAAACTTATTCACACGTTGAGGGTGTTAGTTGTTCACACCTCACCGGACATAATTAATATACAAATATGCAATCAGTAAACAGCAGTGAGATTTAGAATTCACTGAGTTCGGTTCATGCGCTGTTCCATTCTATCTGTTGTGAGATGTTACTTTTTGTGTCAGTGTTTGTCGTGCATGGTCTCCTGTTCTTTCTGCATGAAGTACACTTCCATGTACTTGGTGATCTCTGAGTTCACTCTTCCGAAGTAGAGTCGCTTGTCTTCCTTCTCCAGTTTTACCTAGACAAAAAATAATAACCATCGTTACTTTCATGAAGTACGAAGAACATAAAAAAATTGATTGGAGATACATCGATTCCGATTTCGCGTGTCAATTGGTTTCAATTAGTGTGGCAGAGAAAAATCCAAACAAAAAAACAAAAGAATTTTTTTTGAATATTTTTTTATTGCCAAGGATGCGCCAAAGGAAGATTGCAAAACCAGTTTCCCGAAGTAAAACTGGGGTTTTAACCACTTGAATGAAATTTAAAACTCGCATTGCTTGCTGTTGCTTGGAATGATGATCTATTAGCGTAAAACATTTACATAGTCACAATCGACGGGGTTATTTGAAAATTCGAAAACAATTTGACCGCCAACTGAGCCAACAAAAGTTGGGAAAACTCTCGTCGAACGAAAAACAATCACTATTCTGAGACTTAACATTTTGTGCAGTCCAGAGAGGAGCGTTAAAATGATGCGTCCCTTGAAACTACCCAAAATAAGGTCACTAAGCCGCCAAAATATCGTTGAAATAATTTGGACGAACACAGTTTTTAAGCGAGACAAAATCACAATCGACGGGGTTATTTGAAAATTCGAAAACAATTTGACAGCCAACTGAGCCAACAAAAGTTGGGAAAACTCTCGTCGAACGAAAAACAATCACTATTCTTAGACTTAACATTTTGTGTAGTTCAGAGAGGAGCGTAAAAATGATGCGTCCCTTGAAACTACCCAAAATAAGGTCACTAAGCCGACAAAATATCGTTGAAATAATTTGGACCGAACACAGTTTTTAAGCGAGACAAAATCACAATCGACGGGGTTATTTGAAAATTCGAAATTAATTTGACCGCCAACTGAGCCAACAACGGTTGGGAAAATTCTCGTCGAACGAAAAACAATCACTGTTCTTAGACTTAACATTTTGTGCAGTCCAGAGAGGAGCGTAAAAATGATGCGTCCCTTGAAACTACCCAAAATAAGGTCACTAAGCCGCCAAAATATCGTTGAAATAATTTGGACCGAACACAGTTTTTAAACGAGACAAAATCACAATCGACGGGGTTATTTGAAAATTCGAAAACAATTTGACCGCCAACTGAGCCAACAAAAGTTGGGAAAACTCTCGTCGAACGAAAAACAATCACTATTCTGAGACTTAACATTTTGTGCAGTCCAGAGAGGAGCGTTAAAATTATGCGTCCCTTGAAACTACCCAAAATAAGGTCACTAAGCCGATAAAATATCGTTGAAATAATTTGGACCGAACACAGCCTTTAAGCGAGACAAAAATAGAAAAACAAAGTCAAGTTAAGTGAAATAAAAAATTGCAGGAGTAAATAAAAACACTAAAAGCATCTAAAATGAAAATTGTCCAGCAAAAAAAAACGCTTCCGAGATGTGGCAATCAAGCCCACAAAACAAGCAGACGAATAACAGCCGACAATGTTTTTCGAAACGGAATATTTTCCGTTTGAAAAAAAAAAAGTCCTGTCAGATTCGAATCCAGTACCTTTGCCGTCCCAGGCGTTCGTTACCTCCAGGCTAAGTGTGCCCAAGACACCTAAGATTCATTTAAACTAAGGTATCACCAGAAAATCAGCAATGGGAACAAAGTTGATTACGGGAAAAAAGTTCAATACCCGGTTGCAAGGGTAATAACAATGAAAGCAGAGTAAAGACTTTCAACTGTCTGAAAAACAAAACATAGCCAACGGACAGTCGAAAAAAAGTAATGAACCCAAAGAAATAACAAAAAACGACGTGCTTTTTGAATTTTAAAGTGAAAATATATGCTCTTACTTTTAATGAGCAATAGGAATAAAGTTCATTAAAGGAAATGAGTAATGGGAATAGAGTTGATTACGAGAAAAAGTTTGCAAGGGCAAACTGTCTGAGAAACAAAACATAGACAAAGGAATTGGAAAAATGTAATGAACGCAAAATAATAGAAAAAAAACGACTTGCTTTTTGAAAAAAAAACTTCCACTTTCGAATTTTAAAGTGAAACTATATGCTCTTACTTTTAATGAGTAATGGGAATAAAGTTCATTAAAGGAAATGAATAATGGGAATAAAGTTGATTACGAGAAAAACAGTTCAATACCCGTTTGCAAGGGTAAAAACAATGAAAGCAGAGTAAAAGTTTTCGACATTTTAGTGAAATTAACATTAGCTCAATTTGACGGCCTCGTTTCAATGAACATTTTCAGAGATCAATCACTCTTTAAGAAATACATGAGTAAAAAAATATTCACAAATCTTCAGTCAACTAACCAGTGGGTCGTTGATCCAGCCGTACTCCTGGTTAACAGTCTGAGCCTCGTCGTATTTCTTAGTAGGCTCCTGATTGGCTCGCTTGATCTGATCGAAGAATTCGACTGAAACAAAATAAAAAAAATTCCTAGCTCTTCGAAGTAAAATTACTTGTAAGGAAAAGTACAAAGAAACTGAAAAACTACAGCGCTTTCATTCATCATTGTGAGGGAGGCCGAGTGTGAAAAATGCGGGAACCTTAAATGCTCTCTCCGTTCGGCTGATAGCTTAACACTCGTAACATGTTTGTCGACCCTTCAATAGACCAAAACTAACTGGCTAAGACGAGACGGTGATTAAAGTATCTGACGTCAGCCAGTCTTCAATAGGGACTATCTAATTTCCGTCGCTGTGCAATTTCTGAGCGAGTTGGCTTAGAAAGAAAAACGAATTCGTTAAAACACTACGCTCGCTAGCTCGTTTGTGTAAGATTGTTAACAGCAACTCTAGTCCATCATGGATCCAAAATCTAAAAAACCATATTAGCCCTAAAAGCTCCAGAAGCATAAATTCACTGTAAATTGGCAATAAGTGGGAGCAGAAGCTCAAAAAGTGGGCGGAAAGCTGACGAAAATCCACAGAGTACGGATTGCTATATTTCCTTGGACTGACAATCGAACGCGCTTCCTAAGAGTACGTGTTTCATTTTAAATACAACTCCCTCCGATGGTTCTTTGACGTGCCTGAAGTCGGCCGAGAAAAAATACCCTACGCCATAGTTCTTTTCCACCTCAAGGGGCTGGCCGAAACAACAAATTAAAAAAATATGAGACACTATTGAGTGCCGTACTTCGGGAAACCAGATCAAGAGCAGACAAAACCTCTCAGAAAAACACTGCATTGAAAGCACTACAAACGAAGTCATCAGACGGTAAACTTTGGAGAATCGATTAAAAAAGGAGCTTGATAAGAAGAACATAAACGATGGATACACAATTATTTAGCTATCGAAAAAAAAACGTCAGTGGGTAAAAACTTTTGGCGGGCAAAGAGTATGCTTGAATTAAAGCAGTGAGCACAAAAAAGCGAAGATAACAAGGCCGTTTACCTTTTAGCTAACAAAGGAGTAAACCGTTAAGAACATAGTTGGAGAAATAGTTAAAGACTTACAGTTAGCTGCGGAAGGATCGAGTTGGTCGTACTTTGAGTTCGGCTTGCCAGCAAGCACATGCACTAAAATAACACGTCGATTAACTAACGTTTTTCAGAAACGTAAACACACAGTGAGACTAACGTTTACTGTACGGATTAATAGAGAAGGTTTCGTAGGGTTTATACACTCCCATCTCCTTTTTTATGCTTTCGACTAGAATTGCATTTTTGTGCACAGCATTTTCTTCTGGCTTCTCCTTGTTTTGCTCGGCCATTGCGTTTTATCTAGAGTAATTAAAATACTTGATATAATTCTCCATATCACAACAAATGTCAATTCTGTGCAATCATTATCAAATCATAATACACAAATTCCGCGGAACAAAGGATAACTCGTGGCAGAAAACAAAACGATCCGTCCCAATTACACACACACACAATCAGTTATGAGTCACTTTATCGTAAAAAAAACGCACAAAAAATCAAATTTTTACTCATTACTTTCGAAAGGAAGGCAAATGAGCTAAGGAGAAAAAGACTTCTGTAGAGCATGTCAGATGAACCGGCCCTTTCCGGAATTCTGAATCAAAGACACACGTGATGTTCATATGTGATGGACTATCACTTCGAAACAAAAAATGGTCGTGATGTTCTAGTACATATACCAGGTCACGAGACCTTTTACCAGACCAACCTTTCGCCAAAAAAACTGAAACATGGCCCAAACCTAACAAACTAAAACATTGTCTTTTAAGGTTTGATATGAGGCCAGCCGGGGTGGCCTTATAATCACAGGTTCTTTCTGATCTGTACACAGATCAGAAAGAACCAGTATAATGATAATTATTGCCGCAAGTTCACTATTCAGACTATTTCTTACGAGGCGGAAAGAAGACATCGGCGTTACTGGTGGCCAGTCAATAAGCTTGGTCTAAGAGCAGAATGGGTCCAAGAGCAGAAAAATAGAACAATATCAACTTCTATCAGCAAATCGGTAAATTAATTATCAGAAACGTCAATAATAGCAAAGCAACGAACATTTTATGCATAATTTGAGTAATGTAATCAAGAATTTTCAAAAAAATTTAATCAAAAAACTTAATGAAATTAGTCAATTCATGCGGAATTTATTCGTTTTCTTGGTATTTTTTGACGATTCCAATAATTGTTTTATCAATTAGCCCGTATAAACCAATATTTTTCTGTTTTTCTGCACTTGGACCATTCTGTTTATTGCTCCGCCTCCGGCGTTACTCCATCTGGTATCGAAAACCAACACAAACGAGGAAAATGTAATTTGGCACGACGCATTCAACAACTACCTTCAAGGCACTTGAACAACAACAGCCCATTTCGGGACTGCAGAGAGATTGTACGAACTTTGAAGCCATTTCAAAACAGAATACGACCAATTATATACTATCAAAGAAACAATTTTCCTGATATTTATATATCAGGACCTCAAAAAGGCAGGACTATATGTTGTCAGTCTCATCCGTGAAATCCTTTCGAGACAAAACTCCAAGAACTGAATACAACATAAATTTCCATCAAGACACGGACATCGAGTTGAAGACTTCCTATACTGTATTGCAGCATCAAAAGGTTTCGAGAGCACTCATAGAGAAAAAAACCATACAACTCACCTCGAAGTTACGAAAAAAGTACTACAAAAAAAGGCAAGACTTTGCAGAGAGAACTTTCTCGTAAACATCAGAGAGCAGTCGGATATAGAGAATACTCGAAGCACCTTCAAAATATCAGAAGAACAATGCAATTTTATAGTACAAATCTTCCTGTCTGTTTATCTCTCAAAGCCCCCGCAAAAATGTGGCTTAAATCGTTCTCCGAATCAAAAATGGTAAATTACCAAAAGACTATAAAATGCCATTTCAAATGGCAGGGAATGTTAAAAAGTCTGGAATAATCAAGAAGTCTGGCGTTGATATGTGGCCGCGGAATTGAGGTAAGAATGAGTTCGAGAATGGAGTCATTATTGACAATGGGGTTATTCAGGGGTCTGGGACGGTTGCTTCTTTGGCACGCTGTATCGACTCTCTCACAATGGCTGCATTGCCAATCTGGACGGCTAACGACAGCCGCTGTCTGAAGAAAGTCCCGGCTCTTTTGTCATCGGTTTCCGCGATAATTTAGCGGCAAATCTGTTTCAGGAAGTCGTTGCTGTCAGTTCCGAGTCCGCCGAGGTGTTCGACTGCAACAGGCTGTAAAGTGTAGTTTCTGGTCAGGCTCTCGTACTTAATTCGCGTTGCTTCTGCTTTTGTCGGACCTGGGAAGGTTCCTCGGGCACATTAGACATGGCAAGGCGGTTTGACGCACGGAAAGTCCCAGATCAGACAGAGGCCGTTTTTCCATGGAGAGAGAGAGAGAGATATCGTCTAGTCTCTTTCCGTCATCACGTGAGAGGCCGACTGGTTCTAGAGACGACTAAATGTCGGACAAACAGAAAGCACGTTTGATAGCTTTATTCCCAAGTCGGTGTCCCGTGTGGCGACTGCTGCTTTTAGCACAGGACAGAGCATGAATGCCTTTAACGTCAGCTCGGGCGCTGCATACACATGTGTACGGTTACGAAAATTTTGCGCCAAGGCCTAAGGAAAGAGCAATACGGAACTGTTCGGGTGTGAATTTTAGTTTCAGAAGGGTTGATGACTATCGGTCTGACAGTCACCGGATCCTCGGCATTTTGCTCCTTGCAACCGGAAATTGTCTTGTTCATTGGAGAAGTTTTCGAGCTCCCTGAGACGACTTTCAGCGAACGGTTGATACCACTTTTTCTGTTTCTACTGATCGTCGCTATCCGGTGCAGTTTCATCTTCTCCCACATGTAGCCACCATCTGTCAGCTGCTTCTCGTAAATCATTTTTTGGCAATCCTGTTTTGATTATTGACTCGACAAGAGCTCGGGATTTACTAACAGAGGATAGAAAAACAGGGGTTGACAGTTCTGTTACATTGTGTATGCCCATCCCTGCGCATTTAATGGGCAGGGTGAGTTGATGCCACGTTTGTTCGTCTAAGTGGACCTTCAGTACTGTTTGTAGCGTGGATCGGATTGCTTCATCAAAAAGAGTCAGGATATCTGACCTTCTAAACATTGGCGCGGTGCGAAGAGTATAGAGCAGTTTCGGAATAAACAGACAGTTTCCGAAGAGGTAAAATGCTTCGTGGGCGTCTACATATTCCATTCGTTTTCATAGAGTCGTCAAAGAAATCAGTTTCTTGTTCAACACGCGGTCCAGCGCTTCTCGGCCAATCGGTGCTCCCATAATTTCGTGACGGTAATGCCTGGTAACAGATTGTTGAACTCGCGGATGATGTCATCACTGAGGCTGGTGTTGGGTCCAAAAATGGTCAGCTCGCTTTTGTTGACGTTTAGTGAGAGTACTAGGGACGTTGCGAACTCGATGAACGCCCGCAGTTTGGTCAGAACAATTCTACAGTTGTCTCCCATTGATATGTCGTCCAGGTAACCTTGTTTGAAGCGAAATTTTATGGCGTCTAAACCGGGGTGGATTGTCGAGCTGAATCCAAAAACTGCTAAGGGGTCTACTTTTGCCATCTTTCAGACGATGGTAGGGAGAAATCGACGAACGATAAGATGCCGTCTCCTAAAAGTGTCTCCTACGGCTATCGGTCTGACATCGGTTAATTTCTTCTTTCGTAGCGCTACCAATTTTGCTCCGGCGATGACCGGCTGGATTATTGTCGGAACTTTTCCGCCAAGGAGAAGATTATTGAAAGAATTCAGTGAAGATATTAGTCGATGAAGGTCACCATTTGCTTTGTGGCTAGTGATGTCTTTCAATTGCTGTGGTCTCAGGCTAGATTGCCCACCAGCTGACTCAACGGGAAAGAATTTCAATGCCATGAGCAGTTGGATCTCGCTGGCTTGGAATGGCGGACATTCGTCTTCTGGGAAAACGAGTCGATCTACTGGTCTGGTAGGATGTTTTTCTCTCAGCTTAATCAGGATCTCTGCAGATAGTTCGAGGACGCCGTTGTCGGAACTGGCAAGACGGACAGCATTTTCCACATCACCTTCGTCAATTTTCTCGCTCACTGGTTCCATTAATTGTTCAACGTCTGTTTGTTGGTTGGAACTTTGCTTGAGTTTTGTGCGGGGTTTCAGATCGACAAGGTCTCGGTTCTGCATGAATATAGTGATTCGGTTGTTGACTTGGGTAGCAAGGGACTGTTTTTGGCTTTTTCTTGCTCTCAACGGAGCTAGCAGTTGGGAAAACGAAAAGATGGAGCCAAGCGATTTTCGAGTCTGGAGAGTCCAGGATTGCGTTGAGCGTGTCTCTCAGTGCCGCTGCAACCGCTATCCTGGAAGCTTTTGGTACAAATTTAAGGATACGCCGTCGGCTGATATTCGTGAAGTGAACAATGTCGTAGGCTGATTCGATGATGTCTTCTCTGACTCGGATATCTGCTTCGCAGTTCACTTTCTCGAATGGGGACTGTCCCGAAAAAGCACATCTATTCCCCGGGGGACCATGTGGATAGATCATCAAGTATTTCGAGAGCTTGATGGCTCAAGAGCACCGCTGGAACTGTGCGCTTTTCAGATAGGCAGTTTCCTGGTTCACAGTCGACGCCACTTGTTTGGCTGCGACCTTCGGTCGCCGAAAACGCTGATAGTCATTTCATCGAATTTCTCAAGCAACTCAGTTGGGAAATCACTATTCACGCTCGGCGGTGGTGAGTTCGGTTGGTATGGGGACGGTGGTGCTGACTGGGAGGGTTGGCTTTGGGTGAGGATGCCCCTTGTCTCCCTCCACCCAGACACCCATGCCCCCCTCACCTGCTCAATTCTGCAGCAACCCACCACGGTACTAGCAGATTGCAACGCTGCGCCTCCTTGCATCTCTGCAAGAAGGACTTCTTTGTTTTGGGATTGGGCAAAGCTTGATTTTGATGAGTCAGGATACCATACATCGTGTCTGCTGTTCCAGTTTTTGAAAGGATCTTTTTTACTGATGATCTTCGCTTCCAATGTTTTTCCATCAGTGAAAGTGATTTGCAGTTTCGTGCCAGTGGGAACGTCCATCTTGTTCTCAACACACACTCTCTCTCTCTCTCTCTCTCTCTCTCTCTTCGTGTCGTTGGATAAGATTCCTCGGAATAGTTAGATTCATTCCCGGCCAGAAGTGGGGTATTGTTTCGAATCGTTTCATCTGAAGCTATCTAATAAGTTTATCGCAACAATTAGGCTAATTGTTGTGATAATTAGCTTAATTGTTCTCCGAATACCAATCGTTTTGTATTACCTGTAAACTTGGTAATCCAGTAAACAGAAAAGAACTTCACTGCTTCACATAAAGTACCCGAATCCATCTGAACGTTACCTGCACTCAAGTCAGTTAAGTGGCTCTTGATAGCCAACTAGCAATAGAGCAAAAATCTCTGCAAATTTGCAACCAATGTCTAACCCTCAGAATTCAAACAAAATTAGAACTTCTACAAAACTACAATTATCTGAGCTCACGAATTACAAAAACTCCAATCAAAACAAAGAGCACTATCATCAGTTCTGGTTGAATTGTTGACAAAGCTCTCGCCATGCAACGAGTGAAATTCCGGCTCGATTTCAAAATCAAAGCAAACCTCCTTCATGAGGTTGGCGAAGGTATCTCTGATTTCTTTATGCCTTATGTGGGTGTATCCATCCTTTGCACAAGGAAGAGCTTGGGTAGGGTTAAAAGATTGACCACATGCACATGTGAGTGGAATGTTGGTTGGTTCCCATCCATATCAGAGATAAATTCCATCCCTGAATTCGGATTTATTCAGGCAAAAATTATATCTGCTAAGTGGCAAAGCGTTTAACCAGTTTGAGGTTCCTTTTTCGGAGGCCAGCTCAAGTGAGTGTTTTTCACAGTCCTTAAATTGTTCAAAAAGTTAGTTCCCTTTGGGTTTGTTGATTGAGTTTTAACTAGCGTTTTAACATTTTCTAGTTTTTTAAACTCTTTCATGATTATAAAACTTCGATTTTAGAAAATGTTTGATTCTGAGTTGTCAAATTTCTTAACTTTTAGCCATTTTATACATAAACTACAATTTTAGTGTTAATTCCCGGCTCCTGAATTCATTGCGTGTGTTGATCCTCGGCCTCTCCCTCCAAATATGCAAAGCCTCTAGTTTGAGTAGCCTATGAGTGTTGGCTGTTTGGTCTCTAATCTCCGACTTCAGCTCAGCAGTACCGCCTACCCCCTTATTACATTCTAACACTTGTTGCCCTACTGGGCAGTCCCCTTTGCGGTGTTCATCGACCCTCGTGGCTAAATGTCGGACTGTCTGGCCGACATAGGTGGAGTTAGATGTAGGCTTATACACCCCTTTGGATCTCAGTTCACGAGCGAAGGAAATTTTGAGGGATGGCAAGCAGGTTTTCAATTTTCCTGTTGTAAAAACAATTTGTACCCCGGATATTTGTCGAATTTTTGCAGCTAACAGTTGAGATAAATTGCCTCGATTTTTTCATTGTGAAAGGGGAGTGAGTTTTGTAACCGTTGATCATTTCTCGGTTCTGATGTCTTCCCCTCTAAATTTTTCTTTCCCTCAACGATCTTGTTAAGAGTTTCAAGCACTACCCTGTGCGACCATTTTTTCGGTTATTGATGTTCAATCTATTGTTTCCGGTTTTTTTCCAATGCCAGGTCAAAATTTTCCATGTTGAGGTACTTCTGAAAACCCCCCCTTCAATAATGTTCTTTTGTACTAAAAAGGTGCGCAACCTCTGAAATTTAGAATGGCGCCGGTATCAATGGGTTTTTGGTACCACCCAAATGTGAGCTTTTTTCCTGAGTCCACGTTGACATTTAAATCCAAAAATGCTAAATTACCGTTACTATCAAGTTCTTCTATGGTGAACTGCAAGTTTGAATGCAATTTAATGGCAGCCTCATGAACTACACCAGGATCGCCCTTGACACTTCTAAATATGTCGTCCACATATCTTAGAAAAACTTTAACACCATTCACAGTCCTATCTCATCCCTGTTTTTTTTTGCAAGTAATGCAATACCTTACTGTTTCAGCGATGTCTGCGTATTCGGATTCCGATATGTTACCACACCCTAAGTGGAACCAATTCAAACAAGCTTCGCATTCTACCACTTTAGTCTGACATGTCACCTTCTTCTGACATCAAGGGCAGTGCTCCTTCTTTGTTACCCTCATTTTGCACACTCAATTTAGGTACTTCTTTCCTTAAGCCCAGATCATATTCTTTGAGCCGCAAGTGGACCAGTATTACTGCAAGGGAGGCGCTCGTTACTAAACCATTTTTTTGTACAAATCATTGCATTTAAAGTGTACCCTACTCACTACCAATTTCAGTAGTTTTTTCATAGTCTTGCGAGATGTTTCCGGAGGGTTGACTTGCTCATATAATCTCCTCAGGGCTATTTCAACCGCTTCACTGAGCGGGAAATTAGTGTACAAACTCTTTACATCAAGGGAGATTATACTCTCGTCAGAGCTCAATTCAGTTTTCTCCAAGATCTCCCTGGCCGTTTGATTGTTCGTTGCTATGTTGCCCCTCAATTTCATCGAAGTACTTTGCCAAAATTTTATTTAGGTTGTCATAAGAGCTACCAGGTAAGGAAAGGACGCGGGACACGACGAAGTGGTGTGCCTTGTTTGTGTACTTTTGCTAATCCATACTGCCTAGCCGGCTGCGCCCCCGTTGATCTCAACCTAATATACAGCGCTTCGCTAATCTCGTCCTTCTTTTTCGTGGCGAGTAATTCTTTGTTTATGTCTTGTTCAATTTGTATGATCACGCTGTCTGTCGGATTCTTCCTCTCACTAAATTTTTCTGCCTGTATTAAATCTTTCCGTTTCTTCCTATATGTCTCCTTTTTCATTACACAAAAACCCACCCCTTATCAAACGGCACTGCCAGAAGACCGTTGTCCTTAAAATACTTTCTGGCTTTTTCAACATTTTTGTCAGATGGAGTCTGTTTCACATTCTTCCACTCTCTTTGCAGCTGCTTCAATCTCACATAATTTTTCTCCGTGTATTCTATTTAACTTCAGTTCAGACAAAAAACTATTAATGTCCGCAAGTAGTAAATTAAAATGAATTTGTCTCGTACCGGATGTTTTAGTCCAAAACTTAAGACTTCCCGCACCCAAAGCTGCAAAATCACTTCATCTAAAATTCTAACTGACCTTTCATCCAAGTTTTTTAATGTTCTATCCTGTATTTCCGAAAGTTTTTCAAGCTTTTTCTTTTGTCGGCTGATCAGATTATTGACACTACACCATGCCTGCAGGTTCAGATAGAATTTTACCGAAGGCCACTACTTCTCATCTATACCCCTTCTTACTACCTCCCTTGCTTTTGCTAGGTTACCCGATGCTTTAGCCCTATCCGCAATTGCCTGGCTTATCTCAGATCTCACGAGTCTCAATTGAAAGCTGTGCACCGCTTGATCCGAAAAAACACCCTTATCGGGCACGCCAAACCGTAAAAAATCTGATATAATGTCGTTATCGAGACATTTTCTCAGATATTTAACTCTCAGGAACCTGCTATTGTTTTTAATAAAACATTTTTGTTATTCTAACACAAGTTTCCAAGAGAGTTTTTTTTTCAAGGCCAATTTAAGGAGTGGTGGTGGCAGCGAAATTGCGGTCATCTCTTCTTTGCAGGCCACGAGCACTTAAACTCATGTGGCACTCAGCAAAGAAAAAACTGCCTCAACAAAATCTTACCACTTATTGAACGTTCTAAAATTGGAATGAGATTTTCCTGCAGCAACTTTTCACAGGCCTGCGTGTTTTCTGTGGTATTGGGGGTAGTTCCAGCTAAAAACGATAATTTTTCTTGTAACCCTTTGGTGTAACAGGAGTACACGTTTTGTGGTGATGGTTTCGCGATCTTGCCAAGTTTTTTCGGTATTTTATTAAGTTCTTCTGACTGAGTTTCTAAGAAAGTTTCACATTCAGTCTCGAATTCTATGACAGAATCAAGTACTCTGACCCCTTTCTTCATTTCAATTTCGGTATTTTTAAATATTTTTATCGCCTCATTGTATTTTTCATCTTTTAAAATGAGCTGGCATTTCGTTGCCTTTACATGATATCCAAAATATTTTCCGTGTTTCATAATGTTGTCAAGAACTCTTCGCATGCTTTTTAACTTCCAATCGTCCGCATACCATTTCTGTGTTAAGCTGTTATCGTTGACTAGTTTTATTAAAAGTAAAGTTGCTAGCCCGTACATTACCATTGCTAATGGGTCTTATGTTTGGTTCCTTCTCTAGATAGGTTAACTATTCCATTTACGAAGAGTATGACTTGTGTATAGCGGGTAGAATAGAAGGGCTTTTATTTGCAATGTTTTTTAAACCAGATTCCGGTTTAGGGAGTTAAATGCATTTTCCGCATCTATTAGTAATTTTGCATCGGAATCTGTTTTCTCGTATTGCTTCCTAAGCGTATGAATTGCATATTCAATGCCACGTTTTTGGCCAAGGCATAGTTGGTAATTCGATCCGAGTACCATAAATTCGCTTTTTTAAAGCACTTTGTGATCGTTAAACCTAATATTCTGCGCATGACTTCGCCTATACCGATTGGCCAAACTCCTGGGTTTTTATCAGTGTATTTAGTCGACAGGCCTTATATGGTTCAAGAAGCTCAAGACTTAGTATTTCTATCGATACTTTCCGTGCGATTTCGGCGAAAGTCTTTGATATTACAACTAACTACTGACCAAAGTGTGTTAGTATGCATAACCACTCATTTGCAACCAGACCTGAGGGTCCGTGAGAACCAAGTGTTTCGTGAGCTTGATGGCTCTAGAGCACCGCGGGCACTGTGCGTTTTTCAGATTGGCAGTTTCCTGGTTACCAGTCGACGCCACTTGTTTGGCTGCGACCTTCGGTCTCCGAAGACGTTGATGGTCATTTCATCGAATTTCTCAAGCAACTCAGTTGGGAAATCACTAGTCACGCTCGGCGGCGGTGAGTTCGGTTGGTATGGGGACGGTGGTGCTGACTGGGAGGGTTGGCTTTGGGTGAGGATGCCCCTTGTCTCCCTCCACCCAGACACCTATGCCCCCCTCACCTGCTCAATTCTGCAGCAACCCTCCACGGTACTAGCAGATTGCAACGCTGCGCCTCCTTGCATCTCTGCAAAAAGGACTTCTTTGTTTTGGGATTGGGCAAAGCTTGATTTTGATGAGTCAGGATACCATACATCGTGTCTGCTGTACCAGTTTTTGAAAGGATCTTTTTTTACTGATGATCTTCGCTTCCAATGTTTTTCCATCAGTGAAAGGAATTTGCAGTTTCGTGCCAGTGGGAAGGCCCATCTTGTTCTCAACACATACTCTCTCTCTCTCTCTCTCTCTCTTCGTGTCCTTGGATAAAATTCCTCGGAATAGTTAGATTCATTCCCGGCCAGAAGTGGGGTAATGTTTCGAATCGTTTCATCTGAAGCTATCTAATAAATTTATCGCAACAATTAGGCTAATTGTTGTGATATTTAGCTTAATTGTTCTCCGAATACCAATCTTTTTGTATTACCTGTAAACATGGTAATCCAGTAAACAGAAAAGAACTTCACTGCTTCACATAAAGTACCCGAATCGGTCTGAGCGTTACCTGCACTCAAGTCAGTTAAGTGGCTCCTGATAGCGAACTAGCACTAGAGAAAAACTAGAGTATGACTTGTGTATAGCGGGTAGAATAGAAGGGCTTTTATTTGCAATGTTTTTTAAACCAGATTCCGGTTTAGGGAGTTAAATGCATTTTCCGCATCTATTAGTAATTTTGCATCGGAATCTGTTTTCTCGTATTGCTTCCTAAGCGTATGAATTGCATATTCAATGCCACGTTTTTGGCCAAGGCATAGTTGGTAATTCGATCCGAGTACCATAAATTCGCTTTTTTAAAGCACTTTGTGATCGTTAAACCTAATATTCTGCGCATGACTTCGCCTATACCGATTGGCCAAACTCCTGGGTTTTTATCAGTGTATTTAGTCGACAGGCCTTATATGGTTCAAGAAGCTCAAGACTTAGTATTTCTATCGATACTTTCCGTGCGATTTCGGCGAAAGTCTTTGATATTACAACTAACTACTGACCAAAGTGTGTTAGTATGCATAACCACTCATTTGCAACCAGACCTGAGGGTCCGTGAGAACCAAGTGTTTCGTGAGCTTGATGGCTCTAGAGCACCGCGGGCACTGTGCGTTTTTCAGATTGGCAGTTTCCTGGTTACCAGTCGACGCCACTTGTTTGGCTGCGACCTTCGGTCTCCGAAGACGTTGATGGTCATTTCATCGAATTTCTCAAGCAACTCAGTTGGGAAATCACTAGTCACGCTCGGCGGCGGTGAGTTCGGTTGGTATGGGGACGGTGGTGCTGACTGGGAGGGTTGGCTTTGGGTGAGGATGCCCCTTGTCTCCCTCCACCCAGACACCTATGCCCCCCTCACCTGCTCAATTCTGCAGCAACCCTCCACGGTACTAGCAGATTGCAACGCTGCGCCTCCTTGCATCTCTGCAAAAAGGACTTCTTTGTTTTGGGATTGGGCAAAGCTTGATTTTGATGAGTCAGGACACCATACATCGTGTCTGCTGTACCAGTTTTTGAAAGGATCTTTTTTTACTGATGATCTTCGCTTCCAATGTTTTTCCATCAGTGAAAGGAATTTGCAGTTTCGTGCCAGTGGGAAGGCCCATCTTGTTCTCAACACATACTCTCTCTCTCTCTCTCTCTCTCTCTCTTCGTGTCCTTGGATAAAATTCCTCGGAATAGTTAGATTCATTCCCGGCCAGAAGTGGGGTAATGTTTCGAATCGTTTCATCTGAAGCTATCTAATAAATTTATCGCAACAATTAGGCTAATTGTTGTGATATTTAGCTTAATTGTTCTCCGAATACCAATCTTTTTGTATTACCTGTAAACATGGTAATCCAGTAAACAGAAAAGAACTTCACTGCTTCACATAAAGTACCCGAATCGGTCTGAGCGTTACCTGCACTCAAGTCAGTTAAGTGGCTCCTGATAGCGAACTAGCACTAGAGAAAAACTCTCTGCAAATTTGCAACCAATGTCTAACCCTCAAAATTAAAACAAACTTGGAGCTTCTACAAAACTACAATTATCTGAGCTCACGAATGACAAAAACTCCAATCAAAACAAAGAGAAATGAATAGGTTCAAAAATACTATAAACGACCTTACTGCAACCTGATATTTTATTGAAATCCCAGAGAAAACAAACAAAGCGTACCTACAACCTCCAATGGAGTCGCCAAAAACGATTAACGATTCCAACAGCTCGACGGAAGGAACCAGATGATGTAATCAGACTACGTGACATAGGAGGAGGAACAAAGCAAACGTGGAGGCCAAAGCAAAGAACGTGAGAGAATGGAATGAACTACAACTACTACTTAACATTACGACAATGCATTTAACAAAAAAAGGTAAATTATAAAAGGGGCCCTTTCTTTTAGATACGGTCGTGCACAAGCTGGATAGGGCCTATACCAGCATTATATAAATACATCAATAAACAATATTGCGGGAATTAGGTCAAGTCAGCATTTAATGCATTGTCATTAAAAGTATTTACTTCAACTGTCCCTCCTCTACATCAGCACTAAGTGAATAGTCTGAATTGCGTCCTACGCAGTGATCTGCACCCCAGTATACAAAGGATAGCGCCCCTGAGCAGCTGGAAGCTTATATTAGATCTTATATAGTTTATTGTTTCTGAGTAGCTTTCATGCTTTTTTTCACTTAGTTTTTCAGCTATGCGCTGCATTGTCCGAGTAGCTGCTGGTGCGGCAACACCAGTGCGGCCAAAAATGAGCGGGCAGAAGCTGCTAAGCTCAACTTGTAGAACTCTGTTGGTAATTTGAATTTTTTAGTGATTCGTGGTACTTATAGGTGTCTTTTAAAATTCTTCGTGAAGTTTTTGCGTGAGGGTTCAAGACTTTGACATCAAAGAAGTTTCGGCTAAAGCTTGAGCCCCATTATCCGTTTGCTTTTACATCTAATCGAGCACTGTCATCAGTTCTGGTTGAATTGTTGACAAAGCTCTCGCCATGCAAGGAGGTACACATGGGTTCGACGGAGAAATTTCAGTCGGAGTAGTATGTTTCATCGTTTCTTTTACAATGGTTACAAGTAGGGTCGGCAGTGAATCCTCAATAGAGCCTTCAATTGCCTTCCGCGTCAAGTGGAGATTTCGTTTTTGTACACAAACAGCCCAACGAAACAGTAAGTTGAGCTTTTGTACTGTTGAGCTGTGGAATAAGATCTAGAGGTAATCCAGAACACTCGTTGTGGTACCATAGGTCGCACGTGTCACATTGGATAAATGAATCGCCTGCTTGTCTGCCTTTTTGCATTTACCGCATTCGCCTTCAGATGTTGTTTGAGCCCTTTGACGTGCCATGTAGCTGGTGGTGGGTGAAATCGGTTTCATGTGTGAAGAAGAACCTCGTTGTACTTTCAACAGCCACTGGACATACAATGATGTCAAAACTATTTAATAAATTTATCACTATTAAGTTTAATAAAAAAATAAGTTTATCAGGTATGTTAAGGCTTTTTTACATTCCTTATTATCAAATTTGAAGTCGCTGTTAAAACAAGGACCGGGATTGGTCAAAAACAGGAAGACCGCACTATTTTATTCAACGTAATTAGCAGCTGCAATTATCGCTTAAAACTTCTTTCCGCTGCAAAGCTGAAAGACTAAGGAAAAGAAGTGTTTGTCAACAAGGAGTTAAGAGCCGAAAAAGCATGCATAGAAATCCTTCTTGTGAAAAAACGTAGAGAATTCATCAAAGGATGTGGGACCTATGTGGGTCGTCTATGTGAGACATATTAGCAGGAATTAAGTCAAGCCAGCCTTTAATGCGTTGTCATTAAAGGTATTTAGTTCAACCGTCCCTCCTCTATAATGGCACTAATTCAATTGTCTTTAAATTGCGTTATACGCAGTGATCTGCACCCCCGAATACAAAGGATAGCGCTCCTGAGCAGCGCGAAGCTTATCTTAGTTCTTATATTATTTATTGTTTCTGAGTAGCTTTCCTGATTTTTTTCACTAAGTTTTTCAGCTATGCGCTGCAATGTCCGAGTAGCTGCTGGTGCCTCAACACCAGTGCGGCCAAAATGAGCGGGCAGAAGCTGCTCTGTTCGAGTTGTAGAACTCTGTTGGTAATTTGACTTTTTTAATGATTCGTGGTACTTATAGGCGTCTTTCAGTAGTCTTCGTGAAGTTTTGCGTGAGGGTTGAGAACTTTGACATCAAAGAAGTTTCGGCTAAACCTTGAGCCCCATAATCCGTTTGCTTTCACATCTAGTCGAGCACTTTCATCAGTTGTAGTTGAATTGTTGACAAAGCTCTCGCCTTGCAACGACTGAAATTTCTGCTCGATTTCAAAATCAAAGCAAACCTCCTTAATGAGGTTGGCGAAGGTATATCTGATTTCTTTATGCCTTATGTGGGTGTATCCATCTTTTGCACAGTAAAGAGCTTGGGTAGGGTTAAAAGATTGACCACATGCACATGTGAGTGGAATGTTAGTTGGTTCCCATCCATATCAGAGATAAATTCCATCCCTGAATTCGGATTTATTCAGGCTACTATTATATCTGCTAAATGGCAGTGCCTTGAACCAGTTTGAGGCTACTTTTTCGAAGGCCAATTTAAGTTCGCTTTTTCCACTGTCACTCAAATTTTTCAAAATTTTAGTTCCCTTTGGGTTTGTTGATTGAGTTTTAAGTTTTTGTGTAGACGTTTTCTTGCTCAGATATAGCTGTTGATAGGTCGTATGTGTCTAGGACTGACGATGTTTTATTTGACCATTCTTGAATACTCTCATAGTCAGAAGGTATCTTGATATTTGAACCCAGCAGTTTCAGTGGCAAAGAAGCGATGTCTCTATGTTGATGGCTGATATAATCTTTATAAGAAAGTTAAAATGTTAATTCTAAGGTTTTTGCACTTTTTGTGCATCATTGGGATTAAATTATTTTAACAATTTTTACAAAGACCTGAAAATTGAAAAACATGTCTAAAAAGCTCTAAAATTTTTTGACTAATCAAAAAAAAAACAACTGTAATTACATAATAAACTACGTAATCATTAATTATATTTTCCTGTAAAATTCTGAGTTTTTCTAGTTTTTTTAATCTTTCATGATTAAAAATTTTCGATTTGAGAAAATTTTTGACTCTGACATGTCAGTTTTTTTATCTTCAACCTTTTTATACATGAACTACAATTTTGGTGTTGTTTCCCGGTTCCTGATTTCATTGCGTGTGTTGATCCTCGGCCTCTCTCCAAATATGCAAAATATCTAGTGTGAGTAGCCTATGAGTGTTGGCTGTTTGGTCTACAATCTCCGACTTCAGCTCAGCAGTACCGCCTACCTCCTTATTACATTCTAACAAATGTTGCCCTACTGGGCAGTCCCCTTTGCTGTGTTCATCGACCCTCGTGGCTAAATGTCGGACTGTCTGGCCGACATAAGTGGGGTTAAATCTGCTACATGTATGCTTATACACCACTTTGGATCTCAGTTCACGAGTAAAGGAAGTTTTGAGGGATGGCAAGCATGTTTTCAATTTTCTTTTTCTTAAAATTATTTGTAACCCGGATATTTGCCGAATTTTTGCAGCTAACAGTTGAGATAAATTGTCTCAATTTTTTCATTGTGAAAGGGGAGTGAGTTTTGTAACCGTTGATCATTTCTCGGTTCTGATGCCTTCACCTCTAAGCTTTTCTTTCCCTCAATGATCTTGTTAAGAGTTTCATACACTATCCTGTCCGACCATTTTTTCGGATATTGATTTTCAATCCCTTGTTTCCGATTTTTTTTCTCTAATGCCTGGTCAAAAATTTCTCATGTTCAGGTACTTCTGAAAACCCTCTGAACCGCCCCTTCAATAACGTTTCTTTTGTACTGCAAAGGTGCGCAACCTCTGACATTTAGAATGGTGCCGGTATCAATGGGTTTTTGGTGAGCTTTTTTCCTGAGTCCACGTTGACATTTAAATCCAAAAAAGCCAAATTACCGTTACTATCAAGTTCTTCTATGGTGAACTGCAAGTTTGAATGCAATTTGATGGCAGCCTCGAGAACTACCCCAGGATCGCCCTTGACAGTTCTAACTATGTCATCCACATATCTTAGAAAAACTTTAACACCATTCTCAGTCCGATCTGCCTCCTTTTTTTTTGCAAGTAATGCAATACCATACTGTTTCAGCGATGTCTGCGTTTTTGGATTCCGATATATTACCACACCCTACGTGGTACCAATTCAAACACACTTCGCATTCTACCCCATTAGTCTGACATGTCACCTACTTCTGACATTCAGGGCAGACTTCGTTGATACCCTCATTTTGCGCAGTAAACTGTGGTACTTCTTTCTTTAATGCAGGTTCATATTCTTTGAGCCAGAAGTTGGCCAGTATTACTGCAAGGGAGGCGCTCGTTACTAAACCATTTTTTTGTACAAATCATTGCATTTAAAGTGTACCCTACTCATTTTCAGTAGTTTTTTCATAGTCTTGCGAGATGTTTCCGGAGGGTTGACTTGCTCATATAATCTATTCAGGGCTATTTCAACCGCTTCACTGAGCGGGAAATTAGTGTACAAACTCTTTACATCAAAGGAGATTATACTGTCATCAGAGCTCAATTCAGTTTTCTCCAAGATCTCCCTGGCCGTTTGATTGTTCGTTGCTATGTTGCCCCTCAATTTCATCGAAGTACTTTGCCAAAATTTTATTTAGGTTGTCATAAGAGCTACCAGGTAAGGAAAGGACGCGGGACACGACGAAGTGGTGTGCCTTGTTTGTGTACTTTTGCTAATCCATACTGCCTAGCCGGCTGAGCCCCCGTTGATCTCAACCTAGCATACAGCGCTTCGCTAATCTCGTCCTTCTTTTTCATGTCGAGAAATTCTCTGTTTATGTCTTTTTCAATTTTTATGATCACGCTGTCTGTCAGATTCTTCCTCTCAATAAGTTGTTCTGCCTGTATTAAATCATTCCGTTTCTTCTGATATGTCTCCTTTTTCATTACATTGAAACCCACCCCCTTATCAAACGGAACTGCCAGAAGACCAGTGTCCTTCAAATATTTTCTGGCTTTTTCAACATTTTTGTCAGAGGGGGTCTGTTTTACATTCTTACACTTTTGTGTAACAGGAGTACACGTTTTGTGGTGATGGTTTCGCGATCTTGCCAAGTTTTCTAGGTATTTCATTAAGTTTTTCTGACTGAGTTTCTAAGAAAGTTTCCCATTCATTCTCGGATCCTATCACAGAACCAAAAACTATGACCCCTTTCATCATTTCAATTTCGGTATTTTTGATTGTTTTTTATCGTCTCATCGTTTTTTCATCTTTCAAAATGAGCTGGCATTTCGATGCTTTTACATGATATCTAAAATTTTTTCCGTGTTTCATAATCTTGTCAAGAACTCTTCGCATGCTTTTCAACTTTCCGACTGCGTTCCCATCGTCTGCATACCCTTTCTGTGTTAGGCCGTTATCTTTGAATAGTTTTATCAAAAGTAAAGTGGCTAGCATGTATGTTGCCTATGCTAATGGGTCTCCTTGTTTGGTTCCTTCTCTAGATAGATTAACTTTTTTCATTTACGAAGAGTATGAGATGAGTATAGCGGGCAGTATAGAAGGGTTTTTATTTACAATGTTTCTCAAAGCCAGATTCCAGTTTAGGGAGTTAAATGCATTTTTGCGTCTATTAGTAATTTTGAATCGGAATCTATTTTCTCGTAATGCTTCCTAAGCGTAAGAATTGCATATTCAATGCCACATTTTCGGCCAAGGCATAGTTGGTAACTCGACCCGAGTACCATAAGTTCGCTTCTTAAGAACTTTGTGATCGTTCTACCTATTATTCTGCGCATGAGTTCGCTATGCCAATCGGCCTAACTCCTGGGTCTTTATCAAGTGGAATTAATCGACAGGTATTATTTGGTTCAAGAAGCTCATGACTTAGTATTTCTGTCGATATTTTCTGTGCAATTTTTGCGAAAGTCTTTGATATTTCAACTGAATACTGACCAAACAGTGTTACTATGCATAACCACTCATTTGCATCCAGACCTGAGGGTCCGTGAGAACCATGTGTTGTCATGGCAGCCTTCCTATTTTTCTGGGCGTTTGATTGGTCGAATGTGGATGAGTGGAAAGGGATTGTATCTTCGAAGCATGATGTTAAATAGTTGCTGTTTGTGTATACCGCGGGAGGTGATTCTCAATGAGGATTCGCTCAACAAATTGATCTTTGACGGTTTTCTCGAGTGAGAGAACTCCTTTGGCGGTATCAGTTAATTTAGCAAAAGCACTCGATATTTTTCCGGTGCTCATTAATTTATTGAACTGCAACGCTTCAGTTTCTACTTTCTTTTTTTCACTCTTTGCCAAGCGCATTTGCAGCGCTTTTCCATTGTTAAAAAAATTGTCCAGTTTGCTCTTGTGCCATTGCTTGAGCCTTCTTGCTATAGTTTTGGAGTTCGAACCATCACTCCTCGGTTTGGTTTTGCATAGCATGAGGTGAGGGAATATCATTTTTGCGTGCATTGCGTATGCGTTTTCTTGCGTTCCAATTAACGAGTTGAGGGTTCTATGTAGAGTTTCTATAAAGTTACACCCAACTCTGTTTGTTGCGAGGATCATGAAGACTGGTTTTCAGTGCACTCTTTGTCTGTAGATTGTTCTTATTTTATCTCTTAGTTCAGGTAAGGGATTTGACCAGGGGTCGGGTCTGGCTGCTACAGTTTCTTGGTTGTTGTTTGCAATGGCAGGGTTTTGATCGTAGGTCGAAGGACCTTGTTGAGGTTGAGTTGGAGGGGCTTGAAAGTCAGTTGTAGTGTTGTTCGTAATAAGGGAGGTGCAGGGAAAGCAGCTGAAATTTCCGTCGTAGTCGCTGGCTCGGTTAAGGCCGCTGCATTTTACATGCGTGTAGGCTACGCATGTTGTGAACCAAATTCCACGGTGGTTGTTGCATATGATACAATGTGTTTGATCGGATATTATTTGAGGAGAAACGATATTGTCAGATTATCAAGAAAATTTATAAACAGTATAAGCAACAAAAATTGTAAAGAGTTCATTACCAAAAAAAGAGAAGTGGATGCCGTCTCGACAGAGTTAGATTTAAGTTAAGAGAGGGCGAAACAATGAGTTTGCGTGGACGAAAAATTTTATTAATTAAGTTAAACAGCGCCTTGTTATGAATGTAGAGTTTGCGATTAACATCCTTGTTATTGGAGCTTTGGACTGTTTTGGGGATAATTAGGGTTTTGGGCTAGAGTTTGGTTGTAATTAAATTGAATAAGTTCTTGCACTTTTGCTCAACTTCTCGTGGATGCAGCATATTAATATTAAATCCGGCGATAATGGTAACTGTATTAAGGCGCATTGGCCTGTATTGTAATACTATTTTATACAAATCTTTGAGTGTGGCGCCGCTGTAAGAGTGAAATGTAGATTTTACTAGAGCTGGTTTGATAAATTTTGTCCTTAATGTGCCAATTACAAGCTTCTGTGACAAATCAGGGATGCGCCTTGCCTGGAATTGGGGCATTCACCTGAAACACAGACAGCGAAGGCAACGGAGAAGCTCTTACGTAGAAATTTGGCGGGTTGGTTGGGCAATGAATCAAAGCGTTTATTTTAAATCTGAGTTTTAAAAAAAAACGAAAAAGTGATAGGTAGGAACGGTACGACCTGTGGTGTTTTTGAAGGGTAATTCTACCTGCTCACTCCTTCTTGCGTGTAGATATGCCAGGGAAGCTTCGCTCGCCTACGGCTGGGACGGCGAGATTTGGTAAGATAATCAAAAGAGGAAAGCCTCGCGCGCAAATGATCTATTTAATGAGTTTATCACAACAATAAGGTTAATTTAGTGATGAATAACACTTATTAATGGATAAAAATTCTGCAATTAATGCTTATTTATGACATCATTGATAAAATGATACAGTTTGCTGATATATGAGCATTTTTTTAACGCTGGTATTTCCGTATCCAGCTTGTGCACTTACCATGACTAAACGGAAGGGCCTCTTTGGTAATTTAATTTTTTGAACTACTACTAAAAGACTTAAATTACCCAGATGTGAATACACATTGAAGCAAAGCTACGAACCGCAATTTACACATTTACATTTAAAGAAAAAAGCCCACGAGTTTGCAGGATTATAATCAGCGCGAAGTTTTAATAATAGTAAATCACGGACGCCTCGAAAAACTGTGTTCGTGTCTTGTGTAAAGTCCAGAGTTGTGGTGGCTGAAACAAAATTTGCTAAATCTGCGACTCGATTCAAATATTTTGACCATGTAGAAAATTTGTGCACTTTCGGAACCACGAACATAATTTTCCGGGGTTACCGAGTGGAAACTACAGGGTGAATGGCTGATATGAATTCGTCAATATTAAAAAAGTATTTGTTGTGCAGTTATTTTGAGAAAAATTTGAGATCTTGAAGAAATATTTGAAAGCATTTTGGTAGGAGATTCAGGTGATATCAGGGCAGAGACATAGTCTCTGGTGCTTGTGATCCAAAACACTGCTCGCTGTTGGATTTTTTCCATTTTGCTGAGAGCCATGACAGAAGGATACCAAATAATTGAAACAAAAAGCAGTACAGACCTTACACACGAAATGTACGTGGCAACTTTACAGTGTTTGGTTGAGTTGAAAGGAATGTTGTGTTTTAAAGCTTGGAAACTGCGGATGGCATGGCTATATTTCATATTAATGTGTTCGTTCCAAGACATGTCAACGCGGATAATTAACCCAAAGTCTTTAGTGAACTGAACCTCGTGGATACATACAGAATTCATTAACAAATTGCAGGTATTAGAGCAAATAACCGTTGTTTTCTGCGGGCGAAAATTTAAACCATTTTCAGCAGCCCACATAAATAATGTATCATTGTCTTGTTGGAGCAAGGTATGATTTTCAATACAAAAAAGTTTCAGTTCGTCTGCAAATAAAAATGGTGCTGAGTAGCTTACAGATTCTAGAAGATCAATCGTTTATAAAAATAAGAAATAAATGACGACCAAAAATACTTCCTTGCGGGCACCACTGAGTACATTCCGCGACGACGATAACGTACGTTCCAGTTTCTTACGTTGAGTACGGTTCGATAAATATGAGGAAATCACTTGAATAATATCACGATCAAACCCGAATTGATGAAGCCTAAACAGTAAACGTCTGTAAGAAATAATGTCAAAGGCTTTCTCAATAACAAAATACACTGCGCAAAAGTCAATATTTTTGTCGTTACACTTGTCGTTTCACTTAAACGATATCAGACTTTTTCATAAATAATATTAAAAATGATTTGTTCTAAGGCCAGAGAGGTACCAGGAACGATACTAATTCCGCAATAATTTTAATTTTTGAACGACGGCTGGACTTATTTATGTGAACATTATAGGCTTCTTTCCAGTAAGAGGGCATATGAGACTTGAAAAAAATTTGGAAAAATGATAAAAGCCAGTAAAAATTCACCCAGACATTACACAAGGACAGAGCATAGAAAAAGCACCTATAGGCGTCAGTTACCTTAACTCTACTCATTTTTAACCGTCTAGACCTAGCCATTTTGTTTTCTGGTCTGTTTAGGGCTGAGTAAAAAGTTACCATTTTCAGGTCATCAGTCAAACAACTTTTGATCAGCTTTCGTTTACATGCGTAAATATTCACATATCTGTGTCTTAGATCCCCAGACTACATGATCACTATTACAAACAGACTCAAAATCCATTATTTACTATGTTTCTAGTGACAGTTATATACTAAATCCATTGGAGATTGATTGACTTTTTCCTTTTTCCTAACTACTCATGCTCTGAATTAATGTAAAACCGGAGTTAAATAAACTTTTCAGGGTATCACAGTAGTTTAAAATTTACGCTTTATATTCTCACAGTTAAGCTACAGTCCCTGGGCACCAGGCCTCCAATTCCACCTTCCCTCAGAGATAACGTCGCTATCTCTCAAATCTCGTGGTACGTGAGGGTACGGATCCATTCCGAATGTCCACTAGACCTTCCTTTCTTATGATCCACTTCAGCAAAGCATCTTATCGTGTCTGGTCGTCACAATAAGAGGCTTCATTTTCTCTTATTTTCCTACGACTGCTTTTTGTCTCGTCAATTCGGTTGTGTGTTCTTTGTTCTCCATTTTGGTCAGATTGGCCGATCTTACATGAGAAATAGTCCAGTTTCGATCGAAAATTTGAAGAAAAAAAATTCTGGAATATTTCGACCCTCCTTTTTGTAACGATTTCACTGTTAACGTCTTTAACGTCCATTTTTGTTTGAGTCGGAGGGCTCGACAGTGCCACTCCGAGGGAATGGCACATACTCCCCAGACAGACCTCTCAATGTCCACATTGAACGCATAACTCCGAGCTATCTTTAATTGGTGATCTAGTGTTCTATAATAAAATTACAAATGGCATCAGAAATTAAATTTTATCCACGCGTAACCTCAACTCACTGCGTGTTATAAATGGCATTGTACTACATTTCACTTCGTTCAAACTTTTCACAAAGTTCGCTCTTGCTGGTTTAAAAAGATTTGGGACGTAGCACGGCCACGCACTCGTTAAAATTAACTTAGTGTCACTCACAAAGTATAACCGTTCACTTAGGCTGTTGCCCTCATTATTAAAACTTTAAAAATCTGTAGTTAGGAAAAGTAATGAGGTACTTGAAAGCACAAATTGTTTTTCAAATGCTGCTGCTGTTGTTGATGCATTCCCTTGCCGTTTTTTCTGCTATGGAAGAAATGGTGATAGAATAAAAAAAATTTGAAAATTAGTTTGACTTCCCAAAGTCGGCCCGGTTTGGAAGCATCCAACCTCAAAATCGTTTAACAATTTTTTCCCATTACCTTCAATATTTAACATGTACTCGCTACTGTCGTTTAATCGCTCATCCTCGTAGCATACAGCAAAAGTTTCTATAAAAAAATAATTGGTATCACATGACGGTTTCATTACTAGATACTTGGACGGAAAGTTGACTTACTCTTAGACACACAAACAATAGAGTGGTAGAGACTTATAATCAACTGAAACAAAAATAAGAATGATTTCACACTGTCTTGGACCTCAAAAAAGGAGACTGTTTTGGAAAATAAATACAAGTGTCTTCATCTGTGAGCCACGCTGTTTTGAAGGAGCGACAAAACAAGTCCCCATACGCTACAAGACTTTTATACGGAGCGAAGGCGGCATATATCGAGAACGGAAAGAAAACTTTCTGTAAAACCATGTAGTCGGCTGCTGGCGGCAAAATATCTCCTCTTTCTTCTGTCTTGTACAATAAGCTGTCTTATTTCTCGTTTTTGGATCGAAAAACTTGTGCACTATTTTTAAAAATTTTCCAAATCCCAGTTGACGCTCTTTGATTTAACATGCGAAGCAACAGACCCTTACGTTTCTTTTGATGGCAATGGAACCTGTATTAAAAAATGCAGATGATTGAAGGCAGTTTGGTTGCGATCCAAGTATTCTGGAACACTTGAGATTCAAAGATATTTCCCATTGAAGCGATTGCTCATCTGATCATCGCAATCATCTGTAAAACAATGAGACTGATTGCCGTCATTGTCCTCTGAAAATCCACATTGGTTGCTGTTTCGTGTTGCAACGAGCTCGATTTTCCAATTAGCAAGCAGTTTGAGAGTGAGAAAAAGTTGTATTTGATAACCAAACAAAATAAGCATGTTACAGATTGAACAAAAAAAAAGAAGTGAACACTATGAATGGAAAAATCAAACATGATGTATCAAAAGAATTAATATCTTTTATTTCATCGTCTGACCCATTATTATTGTGTAACGAAGACGGCTATCTTTTTTGATGGCACCTACAATACTTGTTTTTCCGCTGCTTTTGACGATAGGAGGAAGTCGAGCTTTTTGGGGTGTTTCATCGCGGGGAGAAAATCTCTGAAAAATTTTTTGTTCGTGTTGTTGTTGTTGTTGCTGTTGATGATGTGGTTCACAGGAGGCAAATGAAACATTACGACAGCGAAGGGTATGCTAAAGTGTTTGCTGAAAAGGGTTGCTGCTTGTTGTTGCTTGAACTTCCACAACATCGACTTACTCTTAGACACACAAACAATAGAGTGGTAGAGACTTATAATCAACTGAAACAAAAATAAGAATGATTTCACACTGTCTTGGACCTCAAAAAAGGAGACTGTTTTGGAAAATAAATACAAGTGTCTTCATCTGTGAGCCACGCTGTTTTGAAGGAGCGACAAAACAAGTCCCCATACGCTACAAGACTTTTATACGGAGCGAAGGCGGCATATATCGAGAACGGAAAGAAAACTTTCTGTAAAACCATGTAGTCGGCTGCTGGTATTGAATCGTTTATTGAACCAAGACACAAAAAATCGTTTAACAATTTTTTCCCATTACCTTCAATATTTAACATGTACTCGCTACTGTCGTTTAATCGCTCATCCTCGTCGCATACAGCAAAAGTTTCTATAAAAAAATAATTGGTATCACATGACGGTTTCATTACTAGATACTTGGACGGAAAGTTGACTTACTCTTAGACACACAAACAATAGAGTGGTAGAGACTTATAATCAACTGAAACAAAAATAAGAATGATTTCACACTGTCTTGGACCTCAAAAAAGGAGACTGTTTTGGAAAATAAATACAAGTGTCTTCATCTGTGAGCCACGCTGTTTTGAAGGAGCGACAAAACAAGTCCCCATACGCTACAAGACTTTTATACGGAGCGAAGGCGGCATATATCGAGAACGGAAAGAAAACTTTCTGTAAAACCATGTAGTCGGCTGCTGGCGGCAAAATATCTCCTCTTTCTTCTGTCTTGTACAATAAGCTGTCTTATTTCTCGTTTTTGGATCGAAAAACTTGTGCACTATTTTTAAAAATTTTCCAAATCCCAGTTGACGCTCTTTGATTTAACATGCGAAGCAACAGACCCTTACGTTTCTTTTGATGGCAATGGAACCTGTATTAAAAAATGCAGATGATTGAAGGCAGTTTGGTTGCGATCCAAGTATTCTGGAACACTTGAGATTCAAAGATATTTCCCATTGAAGCGATTGCTCATCTGATCATCGCAATCATCTGTAAAACAATGAGACTGATTGCCGTCATTGTCCTCTGAAAATCCACATTGGTTGCTGTTTCGTGTTGCAACGAGCTCGATTTTCCAATTAGCAAGCAGTTTGAGAGTGAGAAAAAGTTGTATTTGATAACCAAACAAAATAAGCATGTTACAGATTGAACAAAAAAAAAAGAAGTGAACACTATGAATGGAAAAATCAAACATGATGTATCAAAAGAATTAATATCTTTTATTTCATCGTCTGACCCATTATTATTGTGTAACGAAGACGGCTATCTTTTTTGATGGCACCTACAATACTTGTTTTTCCGCTGCTTTTGACGATAGGAGGAAGTCGAGCTTTTTGGGGTGTTTCATCGCGGGGAGAAAATCTCTGAAAAATTTTTTGTTCGTGTTGTTGTTGTTGTTGCTGTTGATGATGTGGTTCACAGGAGGCAAATGAAACATTACGACAGCGAAGGGTATGCTAAAGTGTTTGCTGAAAAGGGTTGCTGCTTGTTGTTGCTTGAACTTCCACAACATCGTCATCAACAACACTGACGACTGCTGTTTGAGCAGATTTTGTTCGGAAGATCTGCTTCCAACGAACATGAACTCAGTCGACAATAGAGCATCAAAGTACTTTTTACTCCATCAGGAGTAAGATTTTTATAAAAATCATAACTTTTTCAAACCAATGAAATTCATCTTGTTGGTATGCGATCTCGCGAAAAAGTTAGTTCAACTGAAGAATAGCTTCTTCAAAGCAAAACCACATAAGTTCATAATAATACAGTTTTTTTTTTATATTTGATGCAAGGCTGTTGAGCAAATGGAACGCATTCATGACACTTTTATGCACAAGCTTCCAAAAAAGACATTGTGAAAACAAAAATATAACGTAAGCAAAATCCTAAAGGAATAGATCTCCCCTGTTCCAGACAAAATACACATTTTTTGCTTGTTTTTTGTTGCTTTATCGCAAAATTGGTTTTCTAACCTGCCTGTACAAACAGAACGCTGAATGGACGCAAATGGAGATCTCAGCTCCTGTACTTCTTGTTTCACCAAGACACAAAATTTTTCGCAATCAATTCTTTTCTCTACTGCTCAAACTAGAGTTGACCCTTTGATTTTTTTAAAATTGTAATCACTTATGTTTTGCGTAGTGAAGCCACTTAAACAATAAAAATTAGGTCCCTTCTACAGAATTTTAGCATCTCAATGTTTTCCGGAATTTCGTCTTTCATGCCCCGCAAAATTTTTTCCTAAAGGGATATCTCTGTTCTGCGTCCTTTTCGGCGACTATTTTTCATCAATGCACATAATGCTGTCTGTATCAAAAAACAATATAGCGGTCGTCTTTTTCACTCACTGCATGTACCCGTAGAGTACAGTGCGTGCTTGAGCCGTTGTAAATCTAGCCAGCACAACATTAGATTTTCGGGCAGAATCAGCAGCATCGTCAATAACCTTTTCTTGCAGATACATCAAGTTATTTCCCAGAAGGGTTGCATCTAACACTCCCGTGGTATTCGAAGTGAAATATTCAATGACATCAGTGTAGTTTTCGCTGTATCTAATTTTTGGCAAGTTTTCTCGCATTCCAAGTTATCTGCTAAAGGAAATCAAAAAAATTTTTTCGAAAAAAACGGAGATCTTAATTCTAATTAAATTAGTGAGGAACCAACTTGATGACTTCATTGAGCTCAAAACGCTGCAAAAAGCCTTATTTATCAAGAATAAATTTCTTTGACGGGCAATCACAAGTTTTTGGCTGTCCACTTGCTTCCTTTTTAATCTTCAAAAAAGAGTTAATGTATCCTTTGAAGAGGTGGCTGCTTCCTTTTTGAAGGTTCCTTGTCCACACCTCTACGAGGTCTAAAACTCGTTAACCGTTTAATAACGCTAATTTGATTTCAACAGTAACAAAAATCCCCCAAAATGCTCTGTCGAGGTGGTTGTTTCCAGGTCTGCATTCATGTTGCAATAAATTCTCACAAAGTGTGTTTTACTTTTTGTCGGCTGCAGATTCTTCGACGCAGCTTCTACAAAAACGGAAAAAAAGCTTTAAGTTATACTTGAAAGGGAGGACAGGTATCATTAAATTTTGCGGCGGCAAGACAAAACATTTAATGAGTCCAAATCAATTGTTTTTAGGATTCTGTCGTCGTCTAAACTTTTCGGTTGACAGTGAATAGAGCCAGAAATTTCATCATAACTTTTCGATTGAACGTAATCAGATTATGTTCAACTTCAGTCGTCGTCGTCGTCGTCGTCAATTTCCTTTCTGCAACCTCAGCGAAAACAGGTGCAATTAAAACCTCTAATTGATGACCAATGGGGTAGGGGCAGTTTGCGTTAACGTAGGTATAGAGCGATCAAATTTCAACCTAACTAAAGCGTTAATTTTCATCTTGTTTTGTTCGATGAAGGTAAAACTTTCTGTCCCATAGCCCACAAAGGAGTCTCGTGCCTTTAATGGTGTGTAATAGGCGCTTTTATAAACAATCGATTTCAGCATTTCAGAAGAGAAAAGCGCTGTGTTGTTGTAGTGTTTATTATGTAAATCTGTTGCTAAGGAACGATAGTCACGCTCCTAAATGAGCTCACATGCCTAAGCGACAAACTCGTATCCGTCTTTTGTTTTTTACATGTTTTTATCATTGAACTGTTTCTGTAGAAAAATTGGACGGCTTTTATTAGAAGTTAGCCACAATTCTTCCATGTGATCCCGAGATTTTTTTTTTGAAACTTTTACGTTTTGGAAACTTTTGGACATCCGTGATAAAAGCAAGCAAAAAAACTCATCGATAGTTGCAAGTTGCGGAGTCTTTTTTGCGGAGACGACCAAGAGCTGACTAGAGGAGAAGTCTTCAAGATCATCAATTGTTAACATCAACCCGTCAACTTTACATAACCAATTTGTTGCTCTCAGATTTTTTGCGTACTGATAATGTTTTTGCCTGATTTGGAAAAAAAAAACAATTTTGCATTAGTCCATCTCGGTTTTCTCGCTTTCTTGTTTTTCAATCCAGGCCAACCATTGCGAAGCAGGAAAGAGTGTAGCATCCCGAGATCGATAACATTGATCAGTAAAATACCAATTGCATTCATAGACTTAAAGAGCTGCCTTCAAAAACAATTGCATGCAGATGCAGCAGTACACAATTTTGAAAAGGTCAATTCCGCTGCAAATGTATTTGATCAAGGTTGGAAAGTGAAATACATCTTGACGTAATAACTCCACGTTAATTGACAGTATTCTATCAACTCCTGCAAAAACTTGTACACTTGATTGGACTGCTGATAGTTCTGTCGCTTTTGCTCGTGCCACTTGGAAAGTTCATCAATTTCTTTTTTTGTTTTCCATGCTTGCTACCCCAAAAAGACTTTTGGGTAGAAATTGCCTGTCTAGAAAAGCGAATTGCTGACTAGTGCTCAGAAAAATAGAATAATAAACTAGGTCGTTTCGATGGACAGTTTTCGCTTCTATTGAAGATGCAGGGTGATTAAAATGATCACAGTCTTCAGGGTACCAGGAAGGTTGCAGACAGAAATTTTGTCCAAGATGGCAGTCTTTTGATTTATGGAAGCCATCAATTTTTAATCAAAAGACGCTCTGCAGGTAAGGTACTGAGGAAAATAGCTTTCTTAAATCTCTATCAACCCAAATGTTTTTGAAAATTTACGATGGGCTATCGGAATGATTAGAAATAAGTCGATAAAACTCTTCTTTCCGACTTTCATAGATATGAATTTTTTGCCTCTTGAAACAATGTTTGGAATGCATTGTTGATGTTCATAGAACCATTCAGAAAAAGTTGAAAATCGGATGCGCTTCCAAAGTGTGCATTTAGCAATTCGCACTTACTTACATGCTGTAGATCATCAAATTATGTGATACGCAATCATAACCTTTAAACACAAGCTCCTGATCACCACTCAGTGTTTTTGGGCGTAAAAAACAGCCTTAAAATTTGGGACCCGATAGAATCAAAGGAAAACTGATGGAAATATTCGAAAAGTGTTTTATGAGACAAACCGATACTGACAAAGTTTGCTCCTGGAGACTGACTTGTTACAAATCAGAAAGCAGGTTTTTACCCAAACTGAAAAAGGACTGAACTGAGACCCGGGAAGATATTCATTTGGACATTTCCTAATTCCTTTTTGATGATTTTTTTAATGACTATAATTATCATTTATGTTAGTTATGGCTCTGCTTGTTATCAGAAATATCATTATTAAGATTATTTTTGTTTCACAAGTCATATTCCCAAACGTGAAAAATTTAGGGTTTTTGTGCATTATAGATAAGTTTTTGAGGAAAGCAAAAAAAGTTTAGCTTTTTTCCAATTTTTCTACTTTAAAAGTTGTTAACCTGTTTTTACAGCTGCATATTTTATCTTATGATGTAAAGTATGAAAAAAATAAGATCAAAGTAAATGGTTTGTTCAATAGAAAAATTTGAACGTTTTTCCTGCTGTTGTAGCTTCATTAACTCTTGACAACGTTGTTTTTTTGTTTCTTTGTGGTTTCGAAAGGTCTCTTTTTTAATTTTTTAGCATCTGACGGGATAGGTAATGCACGCCACAATTGTGGGTTATTTGAACGTCTGCTTAACGCAGGACAATTGGGAATTGATCTTGCGTTTTTTTGTGCTTTTGTGGGTTCAGCATTCAGTGTCCAGCTGTCAATCTAATTAGTTCTTTCAAGCGAGTTTAGCTCTCCCGCTCATTCGTGGTACTTGAGCTGAACGTGCTCAGTTGCAACAAAATAGCCTGTCGCTAACACACGCTCCCAACAATGGCTTTCAAGGAATCACTAGTTGGCAAGTTTTTCATTATGCACTCGATCGGGTGGAAAATTGGGTTAATCTTATGAATAATTGTTATTTAAAGCACATCCAGCTAAAGTTCTAAGCGCATTGTTTTCGTTGACTTGAAGTTCAACCAGTTGGTTTTGCGTAAACTTGGAAGTTTGACACTGGCAAGTTTTCTGGTGATGTTGCTTGAATGGAGTTATGTTCTTGTAGTTAACAACCTTGATTTTTGAGGTTTTCGAGGTTTTAAGTCGGTACCTTCCATAACGATTTATGGCTACTTCGACAGATCAAGAAATAAAAAAAAACGTTGGTTCAGGTTTGTTTTTGAAACAAGTTTTAGTGCCCCGTTTTGAGCCATTCGTTTAATTGAGATAATAAAACTTTCATTGATGTGTAAAGCTCAATTGGACGTGGACCGAAATAAAAGATTGTTGTCTGGTCAGGAAAATTGACTAGATTTGAGCTCATATAAAATTGAAGGAAAGGTGTGGACAAGAGAACACCACCTTGTGGTACCCTTTTTATAAATTTATTCACGTCAGCTTTTGAGATTCTAATTTCAACATATCATTGCTCGTAGGATAACAGCTATTGCTTGATTTTAATTGTAAAACCTGACGTGAAAATGTCATGAAGAAGAACGGAACGCTCTGATTTGCTTTGCCAAGGCAACTGAGAGATCTAGTACAATAAGGTTTAATAGGTATGAGTTTTCTTTATTCATTTTTAGTTGTGTAACGATTGGTACAAATAATGGCAGTCACGGTGAACTGAGGTTTCTTAAAACCATGTTGAGGGTCTGCTAATTGTATGTTTAAGTGTGGGCTAGGTCAGAAAAACCTTTTCACCAATCCAAAAACTCGAAATGTTAGTGCAAAAAAGTGCAAACTTTTCAATTTTTCTAGATTCTTTAACTGATATATGTAGTGGATTTATCCATAATCTTTCTTAAAATTTGTTGCATGGTGGCTGTTTTGATAGAGCTGCTTAAATTTGTGCCAGAAAAAAAAGACCAATCGATCCGAGATAGAGTATGACAGCCCGATGGGTATATGATACAGCAATGACATGAAAAAATAAATGTAATAAAATTGAAGGATAGATTTTTTATGTGATGTTTTTTGTCGGACTTATTAATTTCGTACGAATAAAATTTTCACACTTGATCGTTGATTTTGTCCAAATTTATAGTTATTCAATATTTTCTTCCCAAAATTATTGTTCGATATGGAACAAGACTGCTCGAATCAGGGCAAAGCCCTGAATGTTTCGTGTGCATTTTAAGGTCTATGGTGCAGTAATAACATGAAAAAATTAGATGTAATAAATTAAAAGGAAAGATTTTTTTGTGTGAGATTTTTTTTCGTTCTTTTTTTGTACGACTTAATTTTGCTAACTTGATCTTTGATAGTGCCCGAAAATATACTTTTTCAATATTTTCTTTCCAAAAAATTTATTCCATATGGAACAAGACTGCTCGTTTCAGGGCGAAGCCCTGAATGTTTCGACTGCCCTTTAAGTTCTTTGATGCAGTAATAACATGAAAAAATTAAATGTTATTAAAAAAGGAAAGATTTTTTTATGTGATGTCTTTTGTGAGAACCATCACCCCACACGCCATATAAAGTACAAAGTAATAAATTTTGATCCTAGTAAATAATCAATTATGCAAATAAGTTTCCTTCAACCAATTTGGAACGATTTCTTAGACGGATTAAATCTCCGCTTACGCGTTAAGATCGCAAAATAAATCGCTCGTTAGTTGTCCCAAATTGGCCAAAGAATAAAATATAAATTAGCTTTTAAACCCCTATGACTTTACAAAAAATTATCACAGGTAAAACATTTTTTCAAATTTAAGCTCAAGACAACAATACTTTTTGAATGATATGAAAAACCTCGTAGTTAATTCTAAATAAAAATTACTAAGCTGTTAGATCTGATGTAAACTGATGACACTTGCTACTACCTTAATACCTTAAATCGTAAATCACAGCATAGTTCTAAATGGCCAATATTTTTCGTGTTTTCTACCATCTCCATGTCCCAATATTAGTTTGTCTTAGTAAGTGTTGAATCTGATTGGCGGCATGCTGCTCCCCCGTCTGTCGCGACGAATGAAGTTTTTCGGATTGAGCTCGATGTCGCGACAGTATCCGATGAAGAGCCGGCCGAAAATGATTAAGTACACCCCCAGTCCCATAAGCACAGGGCCGACATAACGCAGACTGAAAAAACTGGCAAAGTGATAAATTATAACCAGCACCACCTCCAAATTTGACCTAATAGAGATTTTCCATCCCACCGTTTAATTAAGCGCTGATGTTAATCGATTCGCCCACATAAATCAAGGTTTTTTTTCTGTTTTTCAACTAAAATAAAACTTTTTAGCTTTAATTGTCACCGTTTAACTGCTTAGCCACAATGGCACAAAAAAACTTTTTTTCTAATCGGCTGCAAAATCCCATATGTACACTTCCCCACGCCAAAACATTTCAGGGGGCTGATATTAAATTGACCCATTATTGAAAAATGTTAGATTTTTTTTTTAAAATGCAGACGCTCACTGAAGACGGGCAAATCACAATTTTCCTTTTAAATAAGGATAACTACTTTTGTCATCTTGAGCAATAAAAAACAGCTCATTTTCCTCGAAACTTCAATAACGGTTCATGAGTTACTCCGAAATTGGGGCCTTTCTTTGGGGGCTACTCCGAAATTATGAAGCCCAAAAGTACCAAAGCGTAATGTCAGAGCGTTAAGTGAGCTATTTTTTGAAATTTTACCTTAAAATACCGCTTCTGCTCTTAGACCATTCTGCTCATTATGATCGGATATCACCCAAGAGTTTTTTATATAGTCAGTATTTCATTATGTAGTCCAGAATATATAGCTGTTTTAGTTTGTGTATGACATATACATTTTCGACCAAATTTTGATGACTTGCCTGAAAATGAATGCTTCAATTGCTCCGTTGTTGTCTCCCGGCCATGAAAAAGTTCGAACTGAAACTCTGAAAGCGTCCTCAAAATTGTCAGCCAAATCTTTGAAGTCTGCCAAACCAAAATGTTTGCCCCTAGCAAATGTATCTATTTTTTGGCTAAATGGGCTAATCAAAGTACCGAAAAAACCCAATATAGATAATATAACACCAAAAAAAATAACAAGAGCTCCAAAAGTAACGTTTTTGAAACCGCCAACAATTTTCATTATGTTATTTTAGTTATATGTAGGTGAATTTCAATAAGCCGCAATTTCTAAAACACAACGAAAAGCAGTAAGACTTGATAACTAAATGGAAAAAGGTTTCCCGTTGCAATCGTTTGAACATCAGGAACAAAATTTCTCAAAGGGAATTCCGACCTTTTTTCCATGTAAAAGCGTTTTAACAAACATCAATTTATGCTGCTTATCTCACTGCACAAATCCCAAAAGTAATTTAGACTAAGAATTTTAAAAAAACGCGTTCAAACTGAGCTAAGAAAAAGTATTGGATTTCTAGCACATATTTTGTGCTCAAATCATCAAAAAAGCAAAATTTCAAACGTGAAACTTGAAGGATTGTTTTGCAAATAGCTCAAAAATTTCCAATCATATTCTTAAAAAAGTACAAAAAAGTACTTTTTCAAAACTAATTTCAATTTCTGTGAGTGGTGTGGTGAAATTTTTTGAAACGAGATTTTTCGACTTTTTTTGAAAGTTTTCTTAATTCTCAAGATGACGCTAAAAAACTTTAGTTCCCTGATTTTTTCAGGACTTGACCAAAAAGTTTGTGGCTTATCTATTTCTAAAAACTGATTATCCTTCTATAATAAGCTTTCATTTTATATAATTCTATTATAAAAAGTTAAAAGCTTAATCAAAAGTTTCGAACCGACTTTTCTGGACACTGGTAAAAAATTTTGGTAATTTTAAAAAATCGTTCGAATCACGACTCAACGGGCTTTAATATGATACATCACTCAACCCAGTTCAATAATTCTTTGTGGTTTTTGATTTTGAGTGGAAAAAAACTAGACACGAAAAAGAGAAAAGGAGCAGCGTTCACGAGAAAGGACCGGTTTATAATGATTTGAAATATTAAAGTCTTTTATAGAAAGCAATGAGAGTGAGAACAGATTCTACAGGTATAGAATTTTGACCAAAATGGTGGTATATAAGTATGCAAATTGTAACGAGCACCACCACCTAATTTGACCTAATAGAGATTTTTCATCCCACCAATTAATTAAGCGCTGATGTTAATCGATTCGCCCACATAAATCAAGATTTTTTTTCTGTTTTTCAACTAATATAAGACTTTTTAGCTTTAATTGTCACCGTTTAACTGCTTAGCCACAATGGCACAAAAAAAGCTCTTTTTTAATCGGCTGCTAATCGGCTTTTCTAAACGCCAAAACATTTCAGGGGGCTGATGTTAAATTGACCCATTATTGAAAACATTAGACTTTTTTTAAATGCAGACGCTCACTGAAGACGGGAAAATCACAATTTTCCTTTTAAATAAGGATGAATACTTTGATCATCTTGAGCAATAAAAAACAGCTCATTTTCTTCGAAACTTCAATAACGGTTCATGAGTTACTCCGAAATTGGGGCCTTTCTTTGAGGGCTACTCCAAAATTACGAAGCCCAAAAGTACCAAAACCTAAAGTCAAATTGTTAAGTGAGCTATTTTTTGAAATTTTACCTTAGAATACCGCTTCTGCTCTTAGACCATTCTGCTCATTATGATCGGATATCACCCGGAGTTTTTTATATAGTCAGTATTTCATTATGTAGTCCAGAATATATAGCTGTTTTAGTTTGTGTATGACATATACATTTTTGACAAATTTTTGATGACTTGCCTAAAAATGAATGCTTCAATTGCTCCGTTGTTGTCTCCCGGCCATGAAAAAGTTCGAACTGAAACTCTGAAAGCGTCCTCAAAATTGTCAGCCAATTCTTTGAAGTCTGCCAAACCAAAATATTTGTCCTTAGCAAATGTATCTATTTTTTGGCTAAATGGGCTAATCAAAGTACCGAACAAACCCAATATAGATAATATAACACCAAAAAAAATAACAAGAGCTCCAAAAGTAACGTTTTTGAAGCCGCCAACAATTTTCATTATGTTATTTTAGTTGTATGTAGATGAATTTCAATAAGCCGCAATTTCTAAAACACAACGAAAAGCAGTAAGACTTGATTACTAAATCGAAAAAGGTTTCCCGTTGCAATCGTTTGAACATCAGGAACAAAATTTCTCAAAGGGAGTTCCGACCTTTTTTCCATGTAAAAGCGTTTTAACAAACATCAATTTGTGCTGCTTATCTCAATGCACAAATCCCAAAGGTAATTTAGACTAAGAATTTTTGAAAAACGCGTTCAAACTGAGCTAAGAAAAAGTATTAGGTTTCTAGCACATATTTTGTGCTCAAATCATCGAAAAAGCAAAATTTCAAACGTGAAACTTGAAGGATTGTTTTGCCAATAGCTCAAAAATTTCCAGTCATATTCTTAAAAAAGTACAAAAAAGTACTTTTTCAAAACTAATTTCAATTTCTGTGAGTGGTGTGGTGAAATTTTTTGAAACGAGATTTTTCGAATTTTTTTGAAAGTTTTCTTAATTCTCAAGATGACGCTAAAAAACTTTAGTTCCCTGATTTTTTCAGGACTTGACCAAAAAGTTTGTGGCTTATCTATTTCTAAAAACTGATTATCCTTCTATAATAAGCTTTCATTTTATATAATTCTATTATAAAAAGTTAAAAGCTTAATCAAAAGTTTCGAACCGACTTTTCTGGACACTGGTAAAAATTTTTGGTAATATTTAAAAATCGTTCGAATTACGACTCAACGGACTTTAATATGATACATCACTCAACCCAGTTCAATAATTCTTTGTGGTTTCTGATTTTGAGTGGAAAAAAACTAGACACGAAAATGAGAAAAGCAGCAGCGCTTACGAGAAAGGACCGGTTTATAATGATTTGAAATATTAAACTCATTTATAGAAAGCAATGAGAGTGAGAACAGATTCTACAGGTATAAAAATTTGACCAAAATGGTGGTATATAAGTATGCAAATTGTATATGGTGTATAAGGGCAAAGTAGGCCGATCAAAACGACCAATAAGTCTCGTCGTGTTATTGTTCCGACTTTCGATACAAAAGTAACGGAATATTTGTGTTCGGGGTGGGTTTTTTTGTCTTCAGACAAATTTCGATTTTTAACTTGACATTTTTGACGGAAGTTTTTATAACATTCAAAAGGGCTTGTTGTCCTGAGCTTAAATTTGAAAATATATTTTAGCTGTGATATTTTTTTGTAAAGTTATGGGGGTTTAAAGACTGCCATTTTGGGCAATTTGGGACAATTACCTCGATAAATTTCGCGCTATTAACGCGTAAGCGGAGAGTTAATCCGTCTTAAAATCGTTCCAAATTAGTTGAAAGAAGCTTATTTGCCATAATTGATTTGTTACAAGGAGCTAAATCTATCTTTTTGTACTTTAAATGGCGTGTGGGGGGATGATTTTCACAAAAAACTTCAAATTATAGAAAAAAAACATTTCCTTACAATTAATTTTTTTATGTTATTACTGCACCATAAAACCAAAAAATGCTGAAATATGATGCTTATATGAGGTGGGGGAGGAAAAAGAGCCGATTGTTTAAATATTGCAGAAGCCAATAATTTTTTTTGTAGTTCTTCAAACGTTTCTGAGCATACTTTTAGATTAACTTCAATTCAAAAAAGAAGCTTCCTTCCAAGTTTCCTGCAATGACTGCGAATATAAGACAATTGTTCGACTTATGGGGAAAACGACAGAATTTTAAGCTTGGTTTGGCTTTTTTATTCAAACTACATTTGAAATTTTACATAAATAATTTTGAAATCTGAAAAAAACTTGCGGTTCAAGCTCAAAGTTGAAAATTGTAAGTATTTCACCTGCTATTAACTTTGTACAGTTATGGGACTGTTCCAATGTTTTAACGCGTCCCTTTACCAAAAAAGAGTCAGTTTATGAACAAATGGCATCATAAATAATTGCAAGACTGCTAGTTTGGGATAATTAATGATGTTAAAAATTTCCAAAATTTGCTTAAACGCAATAGTTTCCTTTTTTTCTTCAGTAAACTACCTTTAAATTGTTTCAGAAAAGCTAGAAAAATTATTTTTAAGTCTTGAAAAAACACGATAAAACTTCCCAAATGTTTTTAAAATCCGTTTCCTTTCTCATGAAAACCTTAGGATCGCACTGGCTGTAAACTGTAAGCACGCTAAAAACAAAAAAATGTTTATACCATCATACAACGACTAAATGTTTTTCAAAGATTCTTTCAGAATCTGAGAATACCTTATACAAAAAAATGTTGCGCACCAAACAATATGGGCAAAAAAAACATTCCAATTTTTTTTCTCTGTAACGTCTGCAAAGTAAGGCTTAATCTTGGGAATTGTTGGGAAACTTTCGTAAGAACTACTATATGATCTTTTAAACCTAATATTTTGTCCCATCATCAACTGAAGCATGTTTTTTAATGCTATTTAAATTATATTTTCAGTGTTCTAAAAAATTTTTGACATTTGTTAAGTCTTAATTTTCGAAATTAAAGTCATAGTTCTTAAAAGTCTATTTGATATTTTTAAAATATATATACTTTTCATGTAGTCACAACTTCATAGAAAACCTCAATTCTTTCAAGTGGTTTTTGTGAGTTCTAATATCTGGAATTGTTTATGCTTTTGTTTTTTCGACGAACCATTTCGACTGATGCTCGCTATAGAAATTTTTCAAATCAAGTAAAACTAATCAACAAAAATTATTTGTGTGTAAACTCGTTCCTTGTGAGCTCTGATGTGTGAACAGATTATTGCCCATCGTTGTAAGCAGAGTATTGTCTCTGGCAAAAAAAATACCCATTCGGTAGAACTTCCAAAAAAAGTAAATTTAGTGAAAACTTTTGAAGTTTACTTTTTTCAAAAGTTTTGCCTGCTAGGCATCTTTTTTTGTACCCACATTTTTTTAAAAAAAATACGCAGAAATGTCCTGTAATTGCACTTTTGTAGTTTGTGAATGTTTGCAGATAGTAAGTCTAACATAAAATTTGGACTAGTTTGCAAACACTCACAAGAATGTTTTTTGGACAACTAATGCGCCCGGGAATCCAAAGGAATCTGATTTGCCAGTTAACCAAGCCAATTCAGACAACATAGTCTGGCATTTCAATGAACATTTCAAGCAGCCAAAATACTTAGCCGAAATAACTAAAAAATGAAATAAAAAATGAGTTTTGTTCTGTTGAAACCGTTTTAATTATTTTTTTTGTCTGGGAAGTTTCGTGGTTGAATTGAAATCATTTGATGATTTAGTGAAAGTCCATCTTTTCGTTAAATTCGGCTTATATGTTTATCACCTGGAAACGTTGATTGAAATGCTTAACCGTGTTGCTTGAACTTGATTGGCTAAAATTAGCAAATAAGATTCGACTGAATAAATTTCAGCTCGGGATATACAATATTTGGTTTTAGGCCGTTTTGTGTAAAAGTACCGATACTCAAATTCATTGAAATACATCAAAAATTCAGGGATACCAGTTTAACATTTATTATCGATGATTTAGCATTGGCTTAAAACAATTTTCAGATGATATATAACCAATTAAAACTTTTAATTTCTGTTTTATATAAGTATCAACGCGCCAAAATGAAAACTCAAATAATTTTTGACATTTTTGAATTTTGAAATGCATATTTTATACAAAAATGGTTGTCAAACATAATACATGCATAGGGAGAAATAGTTAACAAGGTCCAAAAGGGTGTAAATATTTAACAAGATCCAAATGTTCAGTCAAACTAGATTTTTAATAAAGCAGCGATGATTATCTATATGTGCTCAACCTAGGACGTTTCACTAACTTCCAGGACGAAACCAAAAAAAAAACAAAGCATGTCATACTAGTGCTAAAACATTTGTCTTTCGATTCCATCAGATTTCTGACTTCAATTTTTTTTCAAAATGTTGCGGAATCCAACGCAAATTATGAGGTTTCCAGGGACAATGTATGCGGAATCCAGACCACTACCAAAGTACCTGAGCTTGGCACGGTAATGCTGAAAACTTTGAAAATCTTCCAATAATCAAATTTTAGTTTATCTTCCTCGCGATGTTGCTTGATTTATTCTGGGCGCAAGCCTAACCATGTTTTTGCAATTTATTTGAGTTTAACCAATCAGATCAGAGCATCTGCGCTTCGGTCCTCGTGTTTCGATAAGTAGAAAATCTGTTAATTTATTAAGGTTACCACATTGTGAGCCTGAGGCTAGGGTAAAAGAAGCCTTGAACTTAAAAAAAAACTCAACAAATGTTTTTGAAAGGTCATTTTCTTCAACAAATCGCCGCTAGGTTCTACTTTAATGCTTAGTTTTTATCAGTTCTTCACAAAAAAGCAAAGCTAAATTTTTTATGCAAAAATATATTGAACATAACACATAATCAAAAGCTACTCATACACTCAACATGAAGCATTTGCTCGCAACATTTAGGAGATCTTGTTAACTATCCCTCCATTACAAAAGAGGGAAGTTTCGTTACAAAGGTACAAAATGTGGATATGTTTAATCATTGAACTAGTCTTACAGGGCTGGTAATGCTTTAATACACTCCGCGTCATACCATGGGGGGGGGTTTGGAAGTTAACAAGAACCCATAAAGGGAAAGGCTACTCTAGAAAGGACATTGTAATTCTATTTTAAATATACCGTTCAAAATCCATAAATCCGTAGCATTCAGTAACGTCAATGGTTTCGTCAGCTGTACACTTTGAGCTTCAAATTAAATTTTTAAGAAGTTATTCAAATGTAATTCGTCACAATTGGTGATAAATTCTTCTCTTTTGATCGATCTTATTGTAGTATTGTAGTTTCAGTTCTAGCAGTTCTAGAGCGTCATCGCTTAAAATTGTGAACCGTTTTTGCAGCATTTGGCTCGATTCATGTAGCTTTGCATTAGCATCACCACTGTCTTTTTGAAATGTTTGTTGGCGTACGCATAGCAGAATGGGTTGAGAGTCGAATTGAGATAACAGAGACAATAGCATACGTGCCACAGCCAGAACGGTACAATTGAGCTGTCGATGCTTCTGATGATGACGATTAAGCTAAATGGAGCCCAGCATGCTATGTAACATCCCATGATTGCGGTGACCATTTTCAGGGTTTTGTTTATTTTTCGTTCACTCATCAAAGGGTTCATGGGGTCACCAACAGCTCCGCCTGGATTTGCGCACGTGACTCCGTCTTTTGCGACGCCGTTTGCAGTTTTGAGGTTTATATTGATATCCTGTCGACTGTTTTTTTGTTTTGAAAACAAGTTCAAAGTTGATCGACGTTTTCTAAAAACAAAAGAATTGAACTTCAGAATCCGGCATCGTCGTTCGTACTCTCGAAAAGTGTGACCTCGTCAAAACAATTTTTAATCTTATCTTAATCGAAGAGCTATGGATAAGTGCCATTACAGGGAATAAAAAGGCGCTTGGTCCAAAAAGCTACATAAAATATTTTGCAAGCTTGACCTTTTTTGCCAAAATCAAACATGTGCTGAACCAAAAAAAAAATGTCAGGTAGCGGATTCTTTGAACTTGAATCCCATCCCTTAAAAACCCTAAGCTAGCGTTGCACTTAACAACAAGAGCAATTTGTTTTCTAGGATCTACTTAACAATTACCCCCCCCTAAAGTGCTAAAACATTTGTCTTTCGATTCCATCAGATTTCTGACTTCAATTTTTTTTCAAAATGTTGCGGAATCCAACGCAAATTATGAGGTTTCCAGGGACAATGTATGCGGAATCCAGACCACTACCAAAGTACCTGAGCTTGGCACGGTAATGCTGAAAACTTTGAAAATCTTCCAATAATCAAATTTTAGTTTATCTTCCTCGCGATGTTGCTTGATTTATTCTGGGCGCAAGCCTAACCATGTTTTTGCAATTTATTTGAGTTTAACCAATCAGATCAGAGCATCTGCGCTTCGGTCCTCGTGTTTCGATAAGTAGAAAATCTGTTAATTTATTAAGGTTACCACATTGTGAGCCTGAGGCTAGGGTAAAAGAAGCCTTGAACTTAAAAAAAAACTCAACAAATGTTTTTGAAAGGTCATTTTCTTCAACAAATCGCCGCTAGGTTCTACTTTAATGCTTAGTTTTTATCAGTTCTTCACAAAAAAGCAAAGCTAAATTTTTTATGCAAAAATATATTGAACATAACACATAATCAAAAGCTACTCATACACTCAACATGAAGCATTTGCTCGCAACATTTAGGAGATCTTGTTAACTATCCCTCCATTACAAAAGAGGGAAGTTTCGTTACAAAGGTACAAAATGTGGATATGTTTAATCATTGAACTAGTCTTACAGGGCTGGTAATGCTTTAATACACTCCGCGTCATACCATGGGGGGGGGTTTGGAAGTTAACAAGAACCCATAAAGGGAAAGGCTACTCTAGAAAGGACATTGTAATTCTATTTTAAATATACCGTTCAAAATCCATAAATCCGTAGCATTCAGTAACGTCAATGGTTTCGTCAGCTGTACACTTTGAGCTTCAAATTAAATTTTTAAGAAGTTATTCAAATGTAATTCGTCACAATTGGTGATAAATTCTTCTCTTTTGATCGATCTTATTGTAGTATTGTAGTTTCAGTTCTAGCAGTTCTAGAGCGTCATCGCTTAAAATTGTGAACCGTTTTTGCAGCATTTGGCTCGATTCATGTAGCTTTGCATTAGCATCACCACTGTCTTTTTGAAATGTTTGTTGGCGTACGCATAGCAGAATGGGTTGAGAGTCGAATTGAGATAACAGAGACAATAGCATACGTGCCACAGCCAGAACGGTACAATTGAGCTGTCGATGCTTCTGATGATGACGATTAAGCTAAATGGAGCCCAGCATGCTATGTAACATCCCATGATTGCGGTGACCATTTTCAGGGTTTTGTTTATTTTTCGTTCACTCATCAAAGGGTTCATGGGGTCACCAACAGCTCCGCCTGGATTTGCGCACGTGACTCCGTCTTTTGCGACGCCGTTTGCAGTTTTGAGGTTTATATTGATATCCTGTCGACTGTTTTTTTGTTTTGAAAACAAGTTCAAAGTTGATCGACGTTTTCTAAAAACAAAAGAATTGAACTTCAGAATCCGGCATCGTCGTTCGTACTCTCGAAAAGTGTGACCTCGTCAAAACAATTTTTAATCTTATCTTAATCGAAGAGCTATGGATAAGTGCCATTACAGGGAATAAAAAGGCGCTTGGTCCAAAAAGCTACATAAAATATTTTGCAAGCTTGACCTTTTTTGCCAAAATCAAACATGTGCTGAACCAAAAAAAAAATGTCAGGTAGCGGATTCTTTGAACTTGAATCCCATCCCTTAAAAACCCTAAGCTAGCGTTGCACTTAACAACAAGAGCAATTTGTTTTCTAGGATCTACTTAACAATTACCCCCCCCCCCTTTAAGAAAGGGGGCAATTGTTAATTAGATTAATTTAACGCATTTTCGACCAATCAGATTGCAGCAAAATTAGAAGTCTCAATGCAAAGCTCTAGCGCTAATTAACTGCTTTTATTAATAGGGGTTGCAATTCTTAAGTACGTACCAAAGGGAGGGCAATTGTTAAGTAGATCCGTTTTCTAGACCGCTAAGGTTCAAAAAGTAAAGAGCATTTTAGTTCAAATAGCGTAAAAACTGCTGTTTAAAAGTTTTCAATTTATTGACATATCGGAGTCGTCTGCGCTATTTTTTCAAAAAACACATTTTTCAGTTTTTTCAAAATGTTGTTTCGAACATAAGTTACAAAACTTGATTTTCGTTTGTTTCGATTTCATTTAGGCCAAGCGAACTAAAGCGCTAAAATATTCTATCAGGCCCTATTAGACCGCATGTAAACTTCTGAAAACGACCCACAAATGCGTTTTTTTAGATAATGCGTTTTAGCGCTCACCCCATTACCCAAAAAATATATACCTTTGCGTGCAGAAAAATTTCAGAGGCAAATGGATGAAACTGGATGTCGTAAGATAGGCTACATAGCAAAAAGTAGACAGTCATAAAATAGACAAAGTCGAGAGCAATCAGAATCGAGATAGGAAAAAAAACGAACGAAATAATTGCTTTTCTCGATTCTAATTGGCTCAGGATTTTGTCTACTTTATAGTTGTCTACTTTTTGACCGAACTCCCGTAAGATAGTCGAAAAAAATAGACTAGCGAAAAAATATTGCAGAGGGAAGGGGGAGGGGGACTTTCGCCGTTGCCCTCCCTAAACCTGCTGTTATTGTACGACTTAAGAGCCTAACATTTCTTGACTTTTCCCAGATCAAGATTGGAATTATCATAATTCTTTTACAGTTCACAAGGAAACTGCAAAATAAAAGTAACCTAATTAAGGATGAAGAACCTAACCTAACCCAGAGTGATGAAGAAATTTTATCCTGGTATAGGTCATGTTGCCAATTAGGCAAAAATGGGAGGGCGCTTTCAAAGATAACGGAAAGCCACATTCTATTAGGGACTTGACAAAAGATGACCAGGTCAGCAGTGAAGCTAAAAAGACCAATTGACATCGAACTTAAATAAAATGGGCGATAGTTACAAAATTTATTTAGTTCATTTAGGGGGCAAAAATATTTTAGGATGTCTTTGATGACGGCGGTTGGTCTTTTGAAACAGGGGCGGATCTAGGATTTTCTCGAGCTGGGAAGGGGTGGATTTTCAAAAACTTTCAAAAATTTTGTCGACCTTTTTTTAGATCGACCAAATTGATTTTCCGAGCTCTCCCAAAGAATTAAAAAGTCCCTATTTCGACCTAATATCTCGAACTAAGTTTTGAAAAAAAGCAGGCAAAAAAAACGTTTTTAGGTAATTTTTGGAATATTTTTGACCAAAAAATCGCGTTTTTATTGGTGCGCTCTTCCCCTCTAAATTAATATATATTGGCTCCGAAGGCACCTTTAGAAAAAATTTAAGGTCAGTCAACCAAAAATGGATATCTGAAAATAGTGCCTTTGGGTCGGCATGTGAATTGTTATATTTCAGATTATAATTCATGTCCAAAAATGTAGCTTGTAAAAAAAAATCAGCGTTTATTGAATCTTTTGAATTCTGCAACATGGGCATTACGTACATCATAATTTGCTGCGAGCTTGTAGACGGGTCAATTTTCTGCAGATCAACTACCGATTGAGCATAACCGCGTTGCTTTGTCATGGCGTCTTTCCTTTTAGCTTGACCTGTAAAAAAAAACAATTATAGCATTGAATCAAAATAGTCTGCAATTAGCCACAGAATGCTTCAACCACATTGGTTTAAGAAAAAAACTTCAAAAACAAGGAACTTTTCTTTCAAATATATTTCAAAGTTTTATCTGTAATTTCAGTTTCACTGATTTAAAAAAAAAGGCAATTGAATTGATTGAAAAATTTCAAATGTGCAAAAAAAGTAATCGCTGAAACATCCTATAAATTGTAGAAGAGCTAAATTGAGAAGACAATTTGAAGTTTTGTGTGAGTTTTGTGTGAGTTAAAAAAGTGAAATTTTTATTTTTGTTTGCAATTCGAATCACAACTAAAGAAGCTTTAATTTGCTACTGTTGACCCCAGCAAGTTTTCTCCGAGGTAGTCAAATCGGCCGCAAAAAACGCCAGTGTTCGTTTCCGCTTTGGTCTGAATTTTGTGTTTCTCTGACTAATTTACACGGAGGATTGGGTGAAACAGTTGAAAGAAATCGTTTTTACTCATTTTGATATTTTTTTCTACCTGATTCAATCCGCTCCCACCACCAAAAAAAGTTGAAAAAAAAACCGATTTTTTTTTCGAAATTTTGTTTATTGTTTTCAGTAGAATACTGAGACCGTGATCGGAACATCCGTTGTTACTTGCTCAGCTTCATTTATTTTACTTAAAAAGATCTATTTTTTTTTTAAATTACTCACTCGGAGCAGTTATGTGTATCTGGGGCACTTGCAGTGAACCGTTTGAAGCTCTAGCCGACCGAACACCAGAAGCACTGCTGGAATCCGACGGTACGTTCAAATGCTCGCTAAGTTTTGGATCAATGCTGTTAGGACTGGATAAATTGTCTGCTCTCGGGTCTTTGAGCGTATCTTTCTGGCCGGTATTGTTTGCACTTCTTGAACGGTTGGTCGAAGTAGTTGCTCTTGGGTTCGCTGATTCCAGACCGTAAGCTAAATTCATGTTGCGCATTAAATACGTGCTCAGGAATATCTTTTTCTCGCGGTTGCGTCGCCGTAACTCGGAGCATTTCCGGTAGATCAAACCGTAGAGGACGAATATGATGAGTATGGGGATCCAGAAAGATATGACTGAAATGAGGACATTGGCAACCACCACTTCCGTGTAGGGAACCTCACACGTGTTTCGCTTCAGTGTTGAGTGGCCAGCTGAAAAAAAAACTACAAAAGTACAGAAGACATTTTTTGTTTCAATTGTTGTGATAAACTCATTAAACAGTTTCAGAGAAGAGGAGGAATACCGACCAAGCTGATTATCAAAAGAATGATGTGGTGCTGGAATATGATGTTTGAACACTGAGATTACAAGATCAGACCCTCTTCCTCAAGCAAGATAACAAGTGCCTTTGCTTTAATTACAGCACTTGTTAAGAAGAATAAAATGCAACCCGGGTTGAGGTGTTTGACTTATGTTTCGACCGAGTTTGGTCGAATACACGGATGTTGTTCGACCCAAAATCCGTGGTAACAGCCCTTTCCGTCGAACTTAATTACGAAACATAGTCGAAAACATGGTCGAAACATAGTCAAAAAATTTTCGAGTCATGGTCGAACCCAAACGAAATTAAAGTATGGCCAAAACATGGTCGGACATAAAGTATGGTCGAAACATAGTGAGCACAAGCACACAAAGTGTGGTCGAAACATGGTCGAATACAGTCTCGAAACATAGTCGAACTCAGGAAATGGGCTACACATGATCTTAGACAAAAGTCTGAAAAGCAATATTTTGCCGAAAGAAGTAGCGAATAAAGAAATGTTGATCTATTGAACAAAATTCAAACTTTTGACACATCCAAATTGAACAACTCGATTACTAAAAAAATTAAATTTAGACATATCAGAACAAAAATATTCAGCTTAATTTACAAGTTGGTGGTGATCATTTTTTGAATTGCATAAATGACACAGATTCTGAAAACAGATTTGATCAAAACATAGCCAGTTTTTGTCGAATCCGTCAAAACATAGCACGCTTGGGTCGAATAAAAATTCACTTGATAGAATCCTACCCGGTTTGGGTCAAAATGGTGAAAAACAAAACGCTTTGGTCGAATCAGTCGAACACATTTTCCTTCGGTTGAGTGGTAAAAATAGCCAGTTTGGTTCGAGTTGGTCACAATTTAGCACGCTTGGGACAAACACAGTCAAACACATTTTCCTTCGGCCGAGTTGGTCGAAACACAGCCAGTTTGGGTCAAAATGGTCAAAAGAGAGCACGCTCGGGTCGAATACAGTCGAGCACAATTTCTTTCAATCGAGTCTGCCGAAACATAGCACGCTTGGTTCGAACAGAGTCGAACACATTTTGCTTCGTCGATTTGGTCGAAACATAGCCATTTCAAGTCGAGTCCGTCAAAACAAAAACATTTTTGGTCGAGTCGGTTTAAACATAGCTATTTAATGTCGATTCGATCGAAACTTAACACGAACACCTCAACACGGGAAGAAAAAACATTCAAACAACATCGAAAGTTGATGGCAACAATTATCCTTGCCAAACAAGGAATTGCATCCAAATAACTAATTCAAGGAAATCGTCAAAAACATTCAGGAAGTTTTGGCCAATTCAAACTTTAGCCAAGATAATCAACAGGAACAAATGGACTGCAACTTGAATCGTTTTCGGAGATTGAGCCACAGAAGCTACTACAAGATAATTGGCATTGAAAAAACTAATACGACAATAAGAAATTCTCAGAAATAAACGGAAATCATCTAATAATACCGATCGATGAATTTAAACCTCAGCAACCAGCAAAAGATCTCGCCAGACCAATGTAGACTGGTTTAATTGGCGAATTGAAAATTTGCGGTCTCGAAAAAAAATCGTGAAAACTGTGACTAGAGTTTTACAAAAAATGCCAACAAACCTTTTGTGCAATTGCGGCTGTGACAGGAAAATTAAAAAAAAATCATCAGCAAACGGTTTTTTATTATGAATTTATTCCATTAATATTTTTAATAAACATTAGTAGGATTGCCAGAAAAATTTTAAAATAGTTTAAAACTTTTCACTGTTTTCGAAAATTTACCTATCTTTTTTAAAATTTGAATTAAAATGAGTCTGAACGGTTCACGTAGGCTCGAAAAATCATTTCTAAGAACGATACTTTTAGATGTGACCCATAAAATTAATATTACATGCCAAATTGTGCTCTGGTTAGGCGCACAATTTTGGCGCACAAGAAGATAGTAGGGTCGATAATTGCAGCTCGCGACCTGTTTTTTTCTAAATAATTCTAGTGGATCTTTTAAGAAAAAATTCTCAACTCTGAATATTTATATAGTAAAACTTCAATTGTCGATCCACAAACAGTTTGATTTTTGGAAAAATTGTACTATTAGTGATTACCCACCGCAAAAAAAAAACTAGAAAAAATCTATTTAAATCTCTTACAGCAGAATACACAATGGATTACAACTTTTTGCCGAATAAGTTAGAGCTCTTATTTATCAACGGTCTTATTGTATCTAGAAGACATTATTGGGTTCATGTGGTGTAAGATACATCCCTCTGCTTGCAGATTAAAAAGAGTTTCTCATATGGCTCGTTCTTAGGTCCGCTGAGTTTTCCGCTACTCATCAATAAAAATCTAAATGTATTAACTTCAAAACGTTTAGTTTTAGACTTACATTTTTTGATTTAATAAGAAGTTGTTTTTTTAAACGAAACTTTAAATTCTCATAAGACTACATGAAAACAAATTGGGCTGTTTCCACAAGCTTCCAATTTTTTATGTTTCTCTTGGCCATCTGTTCTTCTTCAAACTTTTTGACAATTTATAATTTAAAAAAATTCAGGTTCTGAAAGTACATTGCAAGCGTCAAAAAGTTGCGAGCGAGGATGGTGTAGGATATAATATTGAAAACTCTATTTTTCACCTTATCAATTCAGTATGGCTTTCTTCTTATGCATACCAATAATTTTTAAATCTCAATTCTTATGTTCAATGCAAGAAAAATTTGAATTAGCTATTTGTAGAAAGATATTACTTTGACGCGTGTTTTACTAATATTCAGAAGATCTATATGCGATCTTCTGAATATTCTGGATTTTTTGGATTTTACTCTCTGAGAATTTTCAGAAAAACAATTCTTTTTCTACACTGAGAGATCATGCTTGCTAATGATTCCTAATTTTTGCTGGCAATGAGTGAAAACAAGCTTTTACCAAAAATTCTGCCAAAAAAAAATTTTTTTTGTACAACAATCATGAAAATTTGCCAGACGTTCATAGCTACAGATTCATAGATTGAATGCATTGCAACCTTAGTTTAAAAAATAGTTCTCAGATTTTTGTGTTTTTGAGTCTGCAATTGTGAAGAAAAATAAACAGAAAATAACTAATCATTTTTTTGTTTTCACTACTCAGTTTTAAAATTAAATTCATTATATCGCTGTTTTAACAAGAAAAGTTTTAGCCATAGATTATCTCACTAAAAAACAGACGAGAACAACATATAAAGTCATGTGTTACGTTTCCCAATTTATTTTGATTTATAATTAAAATCTGAGATATTTAATTTTTTACAAGATGTTTTATTAGATGTTTATTGGACTTCTTTATACTTGTTTTAACTAAAAGATTTTTACTTTTCTGTTTGTGTCCTAATCAATGTTTGTGTCCTAATCAATACTAAATTCTTATTGAGCATACCGTATGCATTAAATATCTTCTTCTTTTCAAAGCCTACTTTTGAAAAAGAAGTCGATTTTTCTAGCTCACCCTGAAAAGGCATCCACTTTGGGTGAAAACTTCTGAGGCGCAGGCAATTTTTTTGCCAAATTGAACCCTATAACTTTTTGCCCAATGAAGCTACCTTTTATGGCTGTTTTCCCATTCAAATTTAGTATGAAATGGCGCTAAAGGATACTGTATTTAGTTTTTCGAGATGTTTGAAAGAAAATGGGTACCTGTAAGATAGGACTAAATATGAAGGAGTCTAATTCCTTATGGGAGCGAGTCAACCGCCCCTCCCCTTTATTCGCCCCTAAAACTCAAAAAAAGAAAATTTGACAAATGAGGTTTTTTCTAATCGCTCGCTGCATTCCTAAATCCCATCAACTTCACTCAGGACATATGATAACTCATTCTGGAATAGAATAAAATAAAAACAACCCTTTAACACGGCCACGAATCAAATGAAGCTAGAGCAAAATTAATAGTAAAACTCATTCACAATGCTAAAGTTTTCCCAAATCAATTTTATCCTTACGCAATTTATGGTCAACTGGCGGCCAATTAGGAAACTTTACGACTATGCAGTTCTTCTTTATATGAACTAAACAGAACATTTTTTTAATTAATAAAAATCAAAATAAGGCAAAAGGAACGGCCGAAAGCTGAGCTCTCGTTATGTAGTTTAGTTTACTTTTTGGGTTCTCCACGAAAAAAAATCGACGAAAAAAAAACATTCCTTGAATTAGTTTAAGCTGCGGATCAGAATTTAATACTTCCCCAATATTTATTTAAGTCCAGATAGGCTCCCAGCGTTTGCGAAAATTTTATTTTTTTGCTTTTTTCCAAATTCTTTTCAGTTTTTTGTGCCTGAGGAGCGAGGGTAGCAAAAGTTGTAGGAATAATGGGATCTACTTAACAATCTCCACTCCTTTCAAGAAAGGGGGGGGGGATTGTTAAGTAGATCAAAATGGTCGATTTTTCGACCAATCAGAATGCAGTAAAATTAGAATTCTCAATAAAAAGCCCAGTACTAATTTACTGTATTCATTTATAGGGGTGGAGATTCTTAAGAAGGTACCATAGGGGGGGGGGGAGGGGTGGGGAGAGATTGTTAAGTAGGTACCATAGGGGGAGGGGGGAAGATTGTTAAGTAGATCCGAATAATGTAGTGTTTATAGTTCCGACGTTCGATACGAAAATAACGGAATATTTGTGCTCGGGTGGGTTTTTTTTCTTCAGACAAATTTCGACTTTTTAACCAGCCATTTTTGACGGAATTTTTTTATATCATTCAAAAGGTATTGTTGTCGTGAGCTTAAATTTGAAAAGATATTTCACCTGTGATCTTTTTTCAAAAAGTTATGAGGGTTTAAAGATTACCATTTTGGCTAATTTGGGACAATTAACGCGCGATATATTTCGCGCTATTAACGCGTAAGCGGAGATTTAATCCATCTTAGAAATCGTTCCAAATTGGTTGAAAGACGCTTATTTGCCATAATTGATTTGTTTAAAGGAAGAAATCTATTCTTTTGTAGTTTATATGGGGGCCTAGGAAATTAGACGATAAGCAAATTAGACGGATGCTACAAAAACGAAATTAGACGGAATTTATTTTTTACAGATCTGGCATTTTAGACGAAAGGGAAAGGGCCAACAAAATTTTTTCTTAAGAGTCAAGTTTCACAAATACAAAAAGAACATAAAATGTCAATACCTATCAAAACAATTAGTTTAAATGAACATAAAATGTCAAATCTGAATATTACAGGAGAGTTTTGAATTGAACAAATTATGCATGATTGACTTGTAAAGTTTTTGGCCACCGAAATTGAACTGTTGTCTACAAACAATTTTATTTTTCTAACGCAATTTGTGTGCAGAAAATAATTTCTCTCACTTTCGTCTATTTTCTCACAATTGCAGTTTTGCAAAACCGTCTAATTTCCTTTTAAGTACCTCCGTCTAATTTGTTTATTGTCTAATTTCTCAACCCCCGTTTATATGGCGTGTGGGGGGGGGGGGTGATTTTCATGGATTTAGATTTTTTTTTCATTTTTTTTAAAATTTAATTTGTTAATGATATTTATGTTATTACTGCTCCATAAACCTTAAAAGGCAGTCGGAACATTCAGGGCTTCGCCCTGATACGAGCAGTCTCGTTTGATTCATGCTTAAAACTACACCCCCTCTGTTTGCCATTGGACGGCAGAGGATTAAAAAACCGACATCTCAAATTTCAGTTTTATCTATTTATCATCGCATTCTTTCATCATCGCATTCAGAGCAATTATAATCACATTCACTGAAACGCCCGTCAAATCAGATTTGTGACTGGCATTTTCATTGAAGAAATAAGATTGTTTAGGATTGGTAGAAAAAGCATATTTTTGCTGATTTCCGAATAGCTCCCACAAAAGTTCAATTTCACTGAAATCCTGCCTTCTATTTTTGTATGTAACCAAGGTTATAGTTCTAATGAAATGTTTAGTTTAATTCCAAGCTCATTAGAATTTAAACGAGAGCAATCAAAATAAAAAGGCTTTGAGGATATGACTGAAAATAAAATCAGCAAAAGCCCAACTGAGTCCTTCAAATCGGTTACAACAAAGGCACAGATTGTTCCCTGGGGTTCAATGCTGTCATCTTTTAAGGCTCTTTGTGCCACTTGAATCGAAACGAATTAAATTTAATCTCAGTTTCCTCCCAGCCTAATAGCTGTGTTTTTATAAAAAAAAAAGAAAAGGGGACCAAAAAGACAATCTCCCCTTGAATCAATTTAGGGGGCAGATTGTTCAATTGCCTAAATTTTTTTTCTTTTTCAGCCAATCAAGATTCAGCATTTTGCAAGCTGGTGTTACTGCTTGTAATTTCTACTCAATTTTAACAAGGAGATTGTTTACATGGTTAGTTTGATGGGGACACTAAACTGTTGAAAAGGGACAGAAATGGTAACAAAAGACTGCTTGTATCAGGGCGACGCCCTGAGTGGGTACCGTGTAAGCAACTGATACGTCAATTATTCGAAAAACAGCTTTACTAGGGCGAACATCCGACATTTTTCAAAAAGTTGGGCAAAGATCCGATTTCTACCGTTTGCTTAAAAAATGCTATAGTGGTCGATTGAAGGCGAACCGTCGCGGTCGCGCACGTTCTGCGAGCTTGCCAACAGAGGGAACGCCCCTATATGAAAAACAAAGCCGGTAGGCTAAGTTGGAATCGGATAAATAAGTTGTGTCTTGTTTTTGAAATTCTAACGTCATATTATTACATAATTATTATATAAGTTCGGATGTTTGACTTATCGGATGTTTGCCCCAGACCCGCCATGAGTGTTCCGACTGCAATTCATCGTCTATGGGGTAGTGCTCAATTTGAAATAAAATGCTTACAAAAATGATGAAGTTTTAAGAAAAAGTTAAAACATTCTTACAAAAATTTGATTTTATTAAAAATCATACCCTCACAGACATAATTCCTGGGCATAGACATAGTGATAACCACACATCTATATATAATGGCTCGAACTGAACACTGATCGCCGCGGAAACAGTGACTTGTCCCTCCAAGCATATAATGGTTTGGACCAAACACTGGCCATCGCATAGGTTTCCTGGTTCATAGGTTTTCGGTTTATTGCCATATTGGCTTATGGCAACTTGGTTGGTCTAAAATCCCGAGTGTTTGGATGCAAATAATAAGGTAACCTAATTTTCCAGTAAAATTTATGTTCGTGCAAACTCTGTCACCACTCCGAGTTTTATAACATTTTTAATAAACACTTAGTAGGATTGCCAGAAAAATTTTAAAATAAAATTAAAATTTTTGCACTGTTTTCAAAAACTAACCAATCTTTTTTAAAATTGAATTAAAATGAGTCTGAACGGTTCACGTAGGCTCGAAGTGCCATTTCTAAGAACGATAATTTTAGATGCGACCAATAAAATTATAATTACATGCCAAACTGTGCTCTGGTTAGGCGCACAATTTTGTGACTTCCAAAATCTAAATGGTTTACACTTATAAAATTTCCGTGGATCCGCGTACAACTACTTGTAATGTAAATTTTGTCGCTTTTTTAGTTTTGTTGCGGATTCTGCAACGAGCAAATATAGGTAGGTATTCCGGATTCTGCGAACGTAAGCGGATTCCGCAAATGTAAGTCGATTCGGCAATTTTATCCGGATTCCGCTCAATTTGCGGAATCCACTTACATTTTGTGGATTCTGCGTACACTTTGTGGATTCTACGACAGCTTAAATTTACTAAACACATATACTGTTATTTCCTTAGAGATTCTACAAACGGTTCCGGATTCCGCAATTTTTGTTGCGGAATCGCAAAGTTGCCTGTTGTGGAGCGATTTTGAGCAATTTTGTGTTCTAGCTATTTGTCCGTGGAATTGAAAAGAGCAAAGAAGATCAAAAAAAAAATTGCAATGTTGCGGGTTCTACAAGAATACTGTTTTTGGCCTGCTGCGGAATCCGCTCATAATTCTCAAAACGCACAGTTTGGCCTCAAAATGAAGTTTTTAGATCAACTCAATAGAGTTGACAAAAAAGCAATTTAGACTCTTGTTTGAGAACCCATTCTCCGGTTTAGGCGACAATTTGAAAAAGTAGGCCATAAATAACTTTTTTATGTGGATAAAATTTTGATTGTTTCAACTTACTTCAAAATGAGGATTCTTTCAACCAAAAATGAAATTTTTTAAAGTTATCTGATTAAAAGTTTTTAGATTCGAGAAAATTTTTGTTAACAAGTGTATTTGTGCCAATCAAAATACAACAGTTCTGCGGGTTTTCTGTTATTGCAATTTTTGCCTAATTATGCGTATATATTCAGGATTTTGCTTTTGAGCACTATTTCTGCTTTGATTTGCAGTTTTCAAATTTGGCGAGAATGTTTTTGCCAGAAAAAAAAATTGCAGCTAAAAAAACTGCTGTGTTTATTGAAAGTTGTCCTTTATGCAATAATTTTAATTTTATTTAATTTCAATTTACATGAATTGAATAATTTCGTCTTCATCTTGGATGACAAAACTGTTTTTTTTTTTAATGAAAGATCTTCGGTGATTGTGTTAATTCCTTAGTGAGTTTTTTTTTTCAAACGCTTCTTTATTTTTTTAACCTGCGACTTAATTGCCAATTTTGAAAACATAGAAACAAAGCTATAAAACAATTAGCTGCGAAAAATTTAATGAATTCTGAAAATTTATTTTGAAAAAAAACTATTGCGATTTCTTTTTATTCGCCCGTCAATTTTTTGATTGACTAATTTGACAGTGAACTTAGAAAACCTAATAAAACAACAGCCAAAGGCGTTAAACGGACGTGAACAACTGTTTCCCCTCTAGAACCGTATGACCTGTAGAGTAACTACTGTTAGCTCCCAAAACTAAAAAGAGCCCAGTTTCATTTTTCATCTAAAATCTAATTCGCTTATTGTCGAGTTCCAGCTTAGCCAAAAAATCACCCGCGCTATATAAAATTGATACGTTTTCGTAATTATAAAATAATTTAAGGAGATTTTTGTAGAACTTTATATTAGCTTGCATCACATTTGTAAAATTACGAACACAAAAATAGTTGATTTAGTTTGAGCAGAAATGTATATATTTTTTGCTGTTTAAGATCAGCGAACTTCAGCTTTGTCCTTTTCAAGGATTGTAAATTTTTTTAAAGAAAAATTGCTGATAAAATTCTATACAGTCATGTTAAAACATAATTAATTGTTCCGACTTTCATAACGAAAATAACGGAATATTTGTGCTCGAAGTGTTTTTTTCTTCAGCCAAACTTCGTCTTTTTAACTAAGAATTTGTGACGGAGTTTTTATATATCAGCCGAAAGCTATTGTTGACTTGAGCTTAAATTTGAAAAAATATATATATTTTTCTTGTGATCATTTTTCTCAAAGTTATGATGGTTTGAAGATGGCCAATATGGATATTTTGGGACAATTAACGCTCGATATATTTCGCACTACTAACGCGTAAACGGAGATTTGATTCTTCGTAGAAATCTTTCCGAATTGTTTGCAACAGACTATTTGTCATAGTTTCTATTTTAG
>NC_087063.1:23836711-23870350 GCF_963678635.1 Symsagittifera roscoffensis
CGTATGAAGAGGTAATTCAAGGCGAAACCAACCGACTAAGTCGGGACCGAGAATACAGGAACCAAGAAAAAAATAATCCGCAATAAAAACTAGCTCACCAGAGCAACATCGAAAGGTGTCCTATGTCGTAAGCCTATCGACTCCATTGGATGGAGCGGATGCAAAAGTTGAAACTTATACTGACTTATGCTTGGGACAAAAAGCCCAGCGACAATTCCGGCGGAGACTCCCAAGCATAGATATTACCACAACATCTATCCAAAACGGGCTTCTGGGACGAATTGGATGCCCTATTCATCACGGAAAAGATATTGCCCTTTGAAAAAAACTATTCCATCTGTCGAGTACAGAAAAAGAAAGAGCCGCACCCACAACTCCTCGTAGAACGCTCGAACAATTCCTCGTAAAAACGAATGGATCCGTGATATGTTCACCACACATATGCTTAATGAAAAAACATCAGCAGAATTCCTGGCTTAAACGAACACCCTTAAAGAAGCCTACGACTACGTCATACTGCGAGGAAGGAGATTCGGATACAATCGAACAAGCAAACATCATAGCCAAGGTCTTACGAGGGTAACAGGAAACCCCCCAGACCCCCCATTCAGAAAAGATAGGGGTCGCGAAAACACAAATTACCAAAACTAAGGCCCATCATTTCCAAACACTCAACGATTGTCAGGCCCAACAGGATCAAAACAAAACAAATAATGATACAAATGCGGAAAATTTCTTCGTCAGGACGCCTACAAGTCCGTCCAGCGAAAAGTAGAATCTGCTTAAAAGGCGGAAGAAGGGGGAACTTTCAGAAAACTTGCAGCACATCAAACTTAAAACACGTCAATGAACAGGGAAGAGCAATGAAGAAGAAACACAGTAGACACAAAAAAAACGAAGATCCAGTAGCTTTCGCAGAATATACATCAAAAAATGGATGGAAAACATTCCGGGTAGACAAAACAGGGTGATGACATTTCACGAAAAACTTTACACGGAAAGTAGTTGATTTTAAAATTTTTTTTGAACAGACACTGGCTGAAGTTAAAAACAACAGGCGAACCAAACACTGCTATAGCAAAATTTGGTAGCCCGATGTCATTTGCTAAAGAACAAGTGGCAACTAAACTGAAAACAACGGTAAAAAAAGCCAGTTGGAAAATATTTAAAAGAACGCTCAACCAGACAACTAGCCCTTTAGGTAGACTAATCATTCCTATTGAGCTTGAAGGCTGGACAGTCCTATCAATACCATTCATTGCAGTGGACGGCCCGGCCCTAGAGCAAGCCTTGTAGGGAAAAAAATACTACTTCTGATAGGAATCAAACTACCACAAGAAAAGCCAAAGTATCAGACAGTACTAGCAATTGATATCAACCTAGATTCAGACTTGAAAAGTGCGAACTGTGTAAAAGAAAACTAGCAGGTACTATGCACAAGGTTCATTTTGACAATAAAAAAACCGGTGTTCAGAACAGATTTCTTTGAAAGTGAAAAGGCAAAAAATCAAAAAGGTACGCGTGAAGCGGCTAGACAAACGTAATGACAAATATTTCATCAGCCCTATTGGAATCACAGTAAAGGATCAGCCAATTCAGTTGGCACTAGAGTCCAAAGAGATAAACAAGTACACTCATAGAAATGAGTGCCGAATACCCAACATCGAATATCTACTGGGAAATATGGCACAAACAAAAACGCAGCGGGCACTGTGAAAATCTTCTCCTCAACACCGGATCTACGCTATGCATACGCACAAGTACTACTGGATAAACAAACCAGAGAGCAGTGTAATTTCAGTTTGACCGGTGGACGCGCAGCAGGCACATCTTAAATGTAAACATGAGTCTAGGGCCTAACGGATATGCCGGCCGAATATCAGAAAGAAATTGACCTCTAACTGATAAACTGGGACAATATATTTGCTTTCCTAGGCAATATCCTAGTAAGTTACAAAATCAGATCAACAACTTGTACTAGATAAACTATACACTGAAAAACTAGCTAAATCCTGTTCCAAATGTAGCTTTGCGTGCAAGCAAGTAGAATGGTAGGAGTTCAACGCTAATGAAGAAGGCACAAGACCACTAACTGAAAACACAGAAGCGATCAAAAAATAAACCCCCCCCCAGAATCGAAGAAACTTGCAAGTTTCAGTGGCTCAGTACACCATTTAACCAAATATATTGCACCATTCAGACAATTTCTAAAAAATAGACAAAAAAACGTCAAATATATGATGATCACAAAAAAACGAATGAAAAACCGATGGATTTGGTGACAAAAATCACCGACAACAAACACTTCGATCAAAACTTAGAAACAAGAGTAGTTTCCGAAGCATCAACATTCGGTTTAGGAGCGGCACTTAGAACGTTGGATTTTATTTTCATTTGCATCAAGGTTTTGAATAATTACGAGAAAAACTACTCCAGAAACACACTGGAATGACTGAGGGTAGTTTGGGCGGCCGAATATTTTAATTTTTTTATCTATATGTCATGTAATTTACGATCTTCACTGATCACCAAGCACTCCTGGGAGCGCTGAGTGCATCAGAGAAAACCAAAATGCATCAGGAAACTACCGAAAAATGGAACACAAACAGGGGAAGAAACCCAATCAGAAACTGAATTGCCGGCAATAAAAGACGGTGAAATTCAGACAGGACCAATCATAGACCTAATGCCTATCGAACCAGCAATATATGTATCTAGGAGAGACCCACAACTGGCCGAAGCCAACAACTGGCTTTAGCAATATATCAGAGACCCCGCCAACAGTGACAAACAGTATTAGCACCATGACAGAAAAAAAACTAGAACAAGTGCTAGACCATGGATTTATCACAGCGGCAACGGGAGACCCTAAACTGCGCCCTTTAAAACACGTTGCCAGAGAAAGAAACTGGGACGCACTAAAACAATTGTACGGGCCTGTTTCGACAACATCAAACAATGATTGAGCATACGAGACAAGTGCCTCATCATTGACGACAGAGTGGTCATACTCACACAAATGAGGAATTTACTTTTAGACCGCATCCACTTGAGTCATCTGGGAACGAGATTGCTGATGACATATGGTTCCCCATACACCGGGCAATCGTCAGATTGGGTCAAAACTGCACAGAAGGTTGAGAACAGGGCCAGAGCTTCAAGAATATATAGGAAAAAAGCATCTTTTAAACTAGATAGGGTAAAAAAAACCAATTGAGGAGGTCAAACTAGTTTTTAGAGGACCAATGCAAGATAAACTAAAGAAAGATGCGTACACATTAGTGGCTAAAATATGATTCTCAAAATTTCTATAAAAATAGTAATTAACACTAATGCAGACCCGGCAATAAAATTCAAGCAACGATATATATTGATCAACGGGATGCCAAAATCCTGTAGGTTAGACCAAGCGCAAGCTTTTATGGCAAAAAAATTTCAACTGTATTGTAAGGAAAAAATATCGAACTGTTATTCTCCTCAGTAGACGACCACCAAGGAATCGGAATAGTAAAAAGAATAATTCAGAATTAAAAACCAGATGAGGTGTAGTGAGAATCTAAACACAGAATTTTTACCAAGCAAACTGGCATCGGACTTCGCGGAACTCATTAAAACCACTGGAAAAATTCCACGCGCTGGTGAAAAGTTATACTCCTTCGAAATGCATATGGGACAGCGCCCGAACACAGTGCTTCGAACTTACAATTGTGTACATAAAGAACTTGGAGCGACCACCCTTGAAACCAGAACATGTTCACGATCCAGAGTGTTGGTCGTTGGACAACAATACAATGAGGCGCACAGCACCAAGTGAAACAATTTCGGAGATCACCGAGAGAAACGATTCCAGTCAAATTAGACGCGGACCAAGGGGAGAAGCAAGATTCGGCCGTTAGAAAACTAAAAACATCGTTAGCTACTAAGTTTAAGGAGTCTGAGAAAACACCGAGGAAAAGTCTTACCGAAAAAATACAACAGGTAGCTAGGAAAACTGTACAAAAGTTGAAGGAACCAACAACCTTTCAAAAGAATTACAAAATGCAGTAAGGGAAAATATTTACATCCACATCACACCCCGCAGGAAAACAAACGTTCGGTAAACAACATAGATTACTACGAAACAGTAGCTTCGCATTCTTACCTGATCAACAAATTTGTGAAATTTGTTTGACATATAAGTCTGTTCGACACAATAAAAGCTACCGATTTTTAAAAAACCCGGAGACCCTGCACACCCAATGTTTGCAGAACAGGCAGAGAAGCAAAACACCGAAACCAAACCAGCCAGCAACACTAGGTTAGACAACTTAACCAAACCCACGACAAACCAGTCAGAACAAGGACCATCAGATGGACAAACACCAAAAGCAAACAAGGAGACACACCAGACTGGTACAAGGGTACCAGTGAAGTGCCACTCCAACAGAAGAAAAAGGCAGCCACTGGAAAACCAAAAAGCAAAACCAAACAACATGGCAAAAGAAAAGAAGGAGTACCAAAAAACCGAAAAATATCACCTTCACGGTACCACCGACACCATTGTCGGAATCAGACGTGTCGACATCTTTTTCGATGGAAAGCGAACCTCGGAAAAAAAGTAACGAATTGGAGCAGAAAGATGTCGAGAAATTCAGAACATGCCTGAACTTCCGGACAAAACTAAACATTAACAAGGAGGCGGAAACAAATGTTCCAACGGAGCTGATCGAACTGTCCATTGACTCGTCGGGGAGCAAAGATAACCGAACAACAGGACCAACAAGCGAGCGCACAGGGGACAAACAACAAAACAGAGAATGAGACCAGGAACAAAAAACGGTAAAAAACAGTAAGGTAAAGCAGAAAGAGACAGCAACAGACAAGAACGAGGAAAAGAAACAGCAGTCACCAATAGACAATTCAGAAGTAACGAAGATTACGATAAAAACTTAAAGAAGACAGAGAAGAAATCGGGGATCTCAACCCGTATTAAAAGACTAAGAAAGAAACTCTCGAGTTGAAAATTTTGAGAGCATCGGGGAGTGTTATCCGTCCGGGTATGAATATGCAACTGTACTTAATACGACATATATGTTCTCTTGATACATCCTAAGTTACTGCTGTACATACTTATGTTTAGCCTTGAAGGCTTTTGCTACGTAACCTTGTGTCACCAGTTAACGTCTGAACAGTGTAGTTTTATGCGTTAACCGTTTGTCTACGATATATGCTAATCAAACAGTAATAGACCTTGTGCAAGATACCTTATTTTATCCATCTAACTGGGGACAGTTAGCATTTAGCTAAATGGTAGACCAGACCATACAAATAGATGAACATACTTTTTGCTTGAATTACAAGTTCTTTGCCAACTGATAGTTTGACTACTCTCCGCAGTGGAAAAATTATTATCAATTATATTGAAAAAATGATAACTGTAAAAGGCTCTTTTTCCTTTTCCCCCCACCTGTATATTTTTATATTTGAAGTTACTGTTCACTTTGTCCGATGGACAAGAAAATTGGCATGTAGACTAATTAGGCCATGACAAACATATTTGGTCTCCATAATTAACCTTGTAAAACCGCTCGTTAGACCATAAAATTCATGTTTGAGTGAGGTGGGGGGGGGGGGGGAAGAGCCTTGTAAAAAAGACAAGCAATTGCCAGGAAGGATCTCTGTCTAATTAATCACATAACAGTCTGTTATCTGCCTGTACTTTCTCTCTATTTTCAATAAAATTCATTGGTGTCGAGATATTTGGGCTCATGAGTTCGCGTTCACGTTCATCGTAATTTGTGTCACCTGGGTTTCGTTTTTTAGTTTCTAAGTTTCCTTTGTTTTCAGGGCTGATTGATCTAATTTTTTTTAGAATCATTGTTTATGTCGTGAATGTCTTTATGTCTGGTTACCGCAAAAATTTTGGACACCGCAAAAGTTTTTTTACGATAACTAATTTCACAAGCTCTATTTAAATTAGTCGTTAAAACTGGTCGAAATCAAATACCCTGAGCTATGAGCTGCGCCTGTAACAAAATTTTAACAAAATTACTGACTATCTTATTCAACATTGATAAATTCTAACAAATGCATCAAATAACTCATGATGTGTTGAAGATGGTAATCGCGTTTCAAACAGATGAACTTCAAACAGGAATTTGAATCCAATGTATCTTTTTCAATAATACCGCCCTGTTCATTTATTGATGTTTTTGCTCATTATCGCTATTTTGCAACCTTCAAACTCGTTCTTTACAAAAGTCACTCCTCCAATCAATCAATGTGGAACTCGAGTTCGATTTTTAGCTGATTAGACCGCGAGCAAAAAGGAGGCTTAACCTGGAAATTACAGTTACAACTCATAAGAGCGTATAACCGACGCCGATAAATGTGCATATGTAATTCAAATTTGGCAGAATCAAAGAAGATAAAATATGGTAAAATACAGTACACAGGGAATTTTCCTGAAGCTAAAATAAGAATAGTTTAGTTACTATTCTATTCATTGCAAAATTTTCCCTCTGAAGTCGATACGTCAAATCTGGTGTCAGAAATGCAAAGTTATCATGTTTCAAAAACCTTTAAGCGTGTACCAAAGTGGGGGCAGATATACTCTTTAATAATTTCGATGCCCTGAATGTCCCGACTGTCCTGTTCAATAAATGGAAAATAATGAAATTTTTTTTTAAAGGTAAAAACTTTCTTAAATTTTTTGAATTTTTGTTTAAATCATCCCCTGTCAGACATAGTTCCTGGGCATTGACATAGTGATAACCATACATCTACCTATAATGGCTCGAACCAAATACATATTGTCGCGAAAATAGTAACCTGTCCCTCCTAACATATATAATGTTTTGGAACAAACACTGACCATCGCATAGGTTTACCGGTTCAAAGGAAGTCTTCATTTTAAAAGAAAAGATGAAATTTTCAAAAAGAAACTGGAAATTATTAATTAAGAAAATGTTGATTTTTTGAAAGGCGCGCCCACACACACTACTTAAAGAACCAAGCGATATATTTAACAACAAAAATGTACTAATTAGAAAAAACAGCATGCCTCAATTCAATGGCAACAATTTCTAAGCCGGATTAAGTCGCCTCTTACTCGTTAATAGCACAAAATATATCGCGCTCTGATTGTTCAAAATCAGCAAAAATGGCAAATTTTAACACTCCAGACCAGGTAACTTTAAACACAGGATAATTTTGAGTAAGTTGGAACAATATATATTCAAATGGTGGAAAAAAACATTCCGCCAAAAAGGGCTAGTTGAAAAATCGATTTTAGTCTCGAGACAAAATTAATCCCCGACCTCAAGTATTTCGTAACTTTCTTCATAATAAGTTGGAGCAACAAGACTGCTGTATCACGGCAAGAATCCATGCAATAGTGTTCGCTGAAAAAAAATATTAAAAAAATTCGAAAATAATTTGAAAATTTTTTTTTCTGAGAGTTTTTTTTGAAAATCAGCCCCCACCACCCGCCGCATAAAGAACAAAGTAATGAATTTTGCATAAAGCAAAGTACTAAATACAACAATTTTTAAGCGAATACCAAGCATTCCTTTTTCCATTTTTTTTTCAAGTTTCTTTCTTTCCAAAATTTTTGGTGTGTCATTGTGGTTAAATCAAGATGTAACAACAATGTAATTTATGAAGAAGAAGTCAATTCACAATGATTGAGACTCTTTTCCCTGATGCCATCTCAAAGCAGCATTAATTTTATGGTGTAACAGTGGGTTTCACAAAATTAAGTATGAAGATCAAAAATAATTTTTGTGGCTCTTTTAGTCTACACGACGAATTTTGTAATAACCGACCGATGTGAACAAAAAGTTACTAGAAGTTCTCAGGAGGTGTAATGAGTCTTGTTTTGTCCGTAATGCAAAAATCATTGTTTTTCGAAACACTAGATCAGTGTTTTTTGAAAAAAGTGATGAATTATTTGCGCATTGTAAGTATTTTTTGTTCACAAAAGTTCTGATTTCTTAACCAGCTATTTAAGCTGGACTTTGCATTATCTGAAAGAAAATAATCACCCAGATTTCCAGAAAAATCAATTGCATCAAGTTTTTGCATATCTTGGGGCCTTGAAATGTTTGGCTAAATAGGGATTTTAATGCCTCAGCGTAAAACAAATCAGCACAAAAATAATTGTATATTGGTTTGAGTCATGGTGTTTGTTGGACAAACGGGTATCAAGAGCTTATTAGACCCAAACGTTATTCCTTAAACTTCAGCGTTTAAAAGCAAAAAATAAAAAAGAAGTCGGCTCCTACGTTATTTAAAATTTTCAATCTCGTTTCTACTTTATGCCTTATTATGGCTAACTGCATCATGATACGGTGTAGTAGCTGAACAACAAAAGTTATCATCATAATTAGTTGATTACAATGCAAAACAGTACCAAAAATGATATTCAAATATGGGAAGGGGGAGGAGTAAAACCGAACCAAAAAAATTCCTAAACACAGAGGCGAAAGGGAGTTTTGCACCACTTGCGATACAAATATTTAAAAAAAAATTTAAAAAAACAAACTAGATCAATAAAAAATATCGTTTGTCTCAAAAAATATAATAGGGTCCAGTTAAAACTGGAGGTACGTGTTTAACGCTGTTTGATTTTGTTTCACTGGTGCTAAATTTTAATAATATAAGTGAGAAATTTGAAAAAATATTTGAGATGTTTGATAGGATAGTTTTCATAAAGCCAAAAAGTTTTGTCAAAAAGATTTTTAAAAATGATCAGATGCTCAAAAGTTTGTTTTTTGATATCGCAAATATTTTTTGCTAAAATGACGCCGAGGCTACTTCAGCAGAGAAGGTTCCCAAAACAAAACTTAGCTTGAAAAAATTGCGTTGAAAATTGGGTACAAAAAATCAATTCTATCATGTGGCAACTAAGCCGACAAAACATAAGCAGACAAGCTAAAGGCCGACCTTTTTTTGCAACAGAATAATTCCAGTTTGTAAAAACAAAACAATTCCTGGTCAGAATTGCATTCACGACCTCTGCCGTCCCAGACGTATTCTCTGCCTTCAGGCTATGTGCCGGTCACACATAGAAGTTTGAAGTCACTGTGAGCCAAGATACAAGTGATCCACATGATTCCGTATAACGAGCTGTTAACCCGAAAAAAAATCTATAATTGCAAGCGTAAAAACTATAACTAGAAAGCAATATGACATAATTTACGTGGATGCCTTGTCGAGATATGATTCAATTTAAAAAACAAAAAATATCCATCACAAAAAACTGAAAATGGAAATCACTCAGGAAAACAGCTCGACTCATTGTATCTTATCTAATTAGAAGCTAATGAAAATTCTGGAGGCAAGTCTAGGTCTTTTCGACTCGAAGTAAAAGATGGATATCTTTGCTTTGTCTTTTGGGCTCTTTTCCACCCTTTCATTTTTTCTGAAACTCAATTAATAAAAGTCAACTTAAAATTTTTTTGATGTTCGAAAAACGAATTTTGATGCTCAGTAAATCATTACAGCTGTAAAAAATCACGCAGCATTTTGTTTTTCTCGATATTATCTCCTAGTGGTATATTAGTCTCATCGTTATTACTCATCCGACCCACGATCAAAATTCAAACGCATTCAAATGGAACTCAAATTTCGAATAAGAGGGCTCTTATTTGAGCAGAACTTCTAAATAATATTAAGACACGCGGCGTCAAAGTAATATATCTTTCTGCAAAAAGCTAATTGTTCCGACTTTCGTAACGAAAGTAACGATATATTTTTTTCAGACAAATTTCGGCCAAAATGACAGATTTTTTTGGCCAAAATGACAGATTGTCATTTTGGCCAATTTGGGACAATTAACGCGCGATATTTTTTGCGCAATTAACCTGTAATCGAGATTTAACCCGTCTTAGAAGACGTTCCAAATTAGTTTAAGGAAGCTTTAATGTCATAATTGGTTTGTTATTAGGAGCAAAATCTATCACTTTGCACTTTATATGGCGTGTGTGGGGATGAATTTCACAAAAAATCTCAAATTTGATTTTAAAAAAACTTAATTTTTACTTATTACTTTTAATTTTTTCATATTTTTACTGCTCCATAGACCTTAAGAGGCAGTCGGAACATTCAGGGCCTCGCACTGATACGAGTAGTCTTGATTAAATTTTTCTTGCAATGAACATAAGAATTGAGATTTAAAAATCATTGGTATGCATAAGAAGAAAGCCATATTGCATTGATAGGGTGAAACAATAGAGTTTTATTATACTATCCTACACCATCCTCGCTGGCAACTTACTGACGCTTGCAATGTACGTTGAGAACCTGAATTTTTTTATTATAAATTGTCAAAAAGTTTGAAGAAAAACTGATGGCCAAGAGAAACATAAAAAATTGGAAGCTTGTGGAAAAAGCCCAATTTGTTTTATTGTAGTCTAATTAGAATTTAAAGTTTGGTTTAGAAAAAACAACCTCTTATAAACTCACAAAATGTGTGTCTAAAACTAAACGCTTTAACTTTACTACATTTAGATTTTTATTGATGTGAAGCGGAAAACATAATGGACCTAAGAACGAGCCATATGAGGAACTCTTTTTAATTAGCAAGCAGAGGAATGTATCTTACACCACATGAACCCAATAATGTCGTCTAGACACAAAGTTGATAAAAAAGAGCTCTAACTTATATGGCAAAAATTGTAATCCATTGTGTATTCTACTGTAAAATTTAAATGGATTTTTTCTAGTTATTTTTTCTTGAGGTGGGTAATCACACTTAGTACAATTATTCCAAACGTCAAGCTGTTTCTAGATCGACTATTGACGTTTTACGTTCTAAATATACAGAGTTGAGAACTTTTTTTTAAAATACCCACTAGAATTTTTTAGAAAAAAAACAGGTCGCGAGCTGCTAATATCGACCTTACTATACTCTTCATGCAATGGAAAATCTTTATTGTTCCGAGTTTCGTAACGAAAGTAACAGAATATTTTTGCAGGGGGTGAGTTTTTTTTCAGACATGTTTCCATTATTTAACTAGCCATTTTGTTTGAATTGTTTTTTTCATGTATTGTGTCTCGAGCTTAAATATGAAAAGATTATTTTTCGTAAGATTATGGGAGTTTAAGGATTGCTATTCTGGCCAATTTGGGACAATTAACGCGCGATACATTTCGCGCTGTTAACGCGTAAGCGGAGATTTAATACCTTTTAGAAATCGTTCGAAGTTGTTAGTTGAAAGAAACTTATTTGCCATAATTGATTTGTTACAATAAGCGAAATCTATCCTTTTTTAATTTATATGGCGTGTGGGGGATGATTTTCATTAGAAAATTAAAACATTTTTGTTATGTAATTTTTTTAATGATACAGTGCTAAATTAACCGGACAAAACGCGTTAAACTTGAAAATTAAAACGCGTTTTTCTCAAATTGGGTTAAGTTTAGGTGAAACTTTATGAACATAAAACTTGCTTAAAAATTTAGCTGAATTAATTTGGTGTAAATTGTTTTGCGAAAATTGGGACCAAAATTTTACCCCAAAAATGGGTCATTTTGGCTTTTCTTAGTTAATCAAAAATTACGCCAAAAATACCCAGTCGATCACAGACAAAAGTATATCAAAATGAGCCCCTTACGTAGCCCAACAAACTTTAACAAGGGTATATTCTCCAAAACATTATATAATTTATTTTATTTTTGTTCGATAAAAAAGGCCGTTTCTGTTATATAAAAAACCAACTTTTTATTTAAAAACAATTTTTAAACGGTTTGCAGAATATACCCTTGTTAAATTTTGTTGGGCTACGCAAGGGGTTCATTTTGATATAATTATGTCTGTGATTGACTGGGTATTTTCGGCGTAATTTTTGATTAACTAAGAAAAACCAAAATGACCCATTTTTGGGGTAAAAATTTGGGCCCGAATTTCGAAAACAAAGCAATACACCGTATTAATTCTGTTAAAATTTTAAGCAAGTTTTGTCTTCATAAATTTTCACCTAAACTCAACCCAATTTGAGAAAAACGCATTTTAAATTTCAAGTTTAACGCGTTTTGACCGGTTAATTTAAATCAGTACTGTATTACTGCTCCATAAACCTTAAAAAGCAGTTGGAAGAGGCAGGGCTTTGCCTGATACGAGCAGTCTTGTTTCATTTTGGAACGATTTTCAAGAGGGATTAAATCTCCGCTTACGCGTTAAAAGGGCGAAATGTACCACGCCAAATGTATTGCACGTTAGCTGTCCCAAATAGGCCAAATTGTCCCAAGTTGTCCCAAATTGGCCGAACATTGTTTAAACTATCTAAAACTTACGAAAATTGATCAGGGGTGACATATTTTTTCAAGTTTGAGTTCAGGACTACAAATCTTTTTAGTTGGTATAGAAAAATTCCGTCAAAACTGCTAGACAAAAAATTCGAAAAAAGTGTGGAGAAAAGGTTTACCCCGTGACACAAATGAGAATGTGTTAGAATCTATAAGTCAGATTGTGTTTCAATTAGATAAAAAAATCACTTTTAATAATTTACGACAGTGTGCACAAAAACTAAGATTTCAAGAAGTTGCAGATGGGGAAAAGGAGTCGAGCCTATTCGGCTAGCACCATGCTGGCAGAATTGGCTTGTTATTCTGCTATGAGTCAGAAAAACCATACAATTCTGCCAAATTGCTGCTAGCCGAAAGTTTTAGTTTACTTTTTACCCATTTGCGTTTATTTATAATCTTATTTTTTTGCACGTTGTCCAATTATCATTTACCATATTTATTGAGTCAAAAAAAGGATAGAACTTAGAATGATTGTAACAAAAAGTTGTTTCAATATTCGTTAATCAGAAGAATTTAACTCGGTAATTTGATTAGGTGTATTCATTTTACAAACCCCACTCCCCATAGAAAAGTTACGGGGTTTTAAAATGAAGAATCGTTGTGTTTCTATCCAACGAAGACAGCATTGCACACAAAATCAAATGCCAACCAGAAATGCCAAAGAAGATGAAATGCTATACCATATTCCAGCATGATCAGTCGTAATTAAATCGATATTGAAAAATATCAATTGATTTATCAAATGAAATATCAAAGAAGATCAAATCATGCATCATATACCAGCATGATTTATCATATACCAGCAAATGATTTATCAAAGAAGATCAAATGATATATCATATAACAGTATGATCAGTCGTAATTAAATCAATATTGAAAAAAAACTCGATAAATTGTCGCGAGCTCAGTGAGAAATTGAGAAATTGACGACCAATCTGTGGAATTCGCTTTTTACTGTGTGCTGATGTTTCGCAAAAATTTATTTGTCTGCAAAAAAGGTTAAAATGTCAAAAAGTGCTCTATACTTTAGTTACGTACTTATGGAGGGGTGGATCTAGGATTTTTATCGAAAGGGGGGGGGGGCGGATTTTCAAAAAAAAAAATTTTTAGGTCGGCCGAGCTCTCACTAATCACTTAAAACTAAAAAGAACCTTTTTTGCCAAAACTTTTAAGCCGCCGACAAATTTTTGAAAAAAATAGGCCAAAAAAAGCGATTTTAAGCACTTTTTGAAAAATTTTTACCAAAAAATTGCGTTTTTTCGGCGCGCGCCGCCTCCTAAAAGTTAGTATACATTGGCGCCAAAGGCTATTTTAACCCCCTCCCGCAGTATAAGCTCCCTCCCCCAGTATAAGCTCCCTCCCCCAGTTTACCCCCTCCTCAACTTACCCCACCCATTAGTTGAGGGGGGAGGTAAAAAAAGCTTGAATGGGTGAGGGGATGATGTTGAGACATGGCATTTACTAAAAGACATGGCATGCATTTTGCAAACTTCTCGCAAAATTTGCAAGATTTTTGCAAAAATAATCGAAACTAGTTCTAAAAGTTATATGGATTGTAATGGATTTTTATTTCAAAATTAGGCAATTATAATGGATTATCTTGGCAAAAACAATCGAGTTCAGTGACAAAAATTATGGATTATAATCGATTATAATGGATTTTTTTTTCAAAAAATAGTCAATTATAATGGCAATAAAATCGACTTAGTGGTCTGAGTTGTAAATTTATAAGGGATTATAATGGATTATTTTTGTCTCGAGAATCCATTATAATTGATTAGAATCCATGGGCCCTCGGTACGGGTCAAGGTTAACTATCTATATCTAATCAAAAGAATACGAAAACAGATAAAGCTTTTTATTAAGCAAAATGAGTCAAAATTATTCGAATAATTTTTTCTAGTTAACAAACTGCTTAACACAAAGTTTGCAATTTTTCAGATATTGCACTTTTCTTGAATTTTAATGTCATAATTGGTTTGTTAGTGTGAGCAAAATTTATCACTTTGCACTTTATATGGCGTGTGTGGGGATGAATTTCACAAAAAATCTCAAAATTGATTTTAAAAAACTTAATTTTTACCTATTACATTTATTTTTTTCATATTATTACTGCTCCATAGACCTTAAGAGGCAGTCGGAACATTCAGGGCCTCGCACTGATACGAGCAGTCTTGTTTAAATTTTTCTTGCAATGAACATAAGATTTGAGATTTAAAAATCATTGAAATGCATAAGAAGAAAGCCATATTGCATTGATAGGGTGAAACAATAGAGTTTTTATTATACTATCCTACACCATCCTCGCTGGCAACTTTTTGACGCTTGCAGTGTACGTTGAGAACCTGAATTTTTTTATTATAAATTGTCAAAAAGTTTGAAGAAAAACTGATGACCAAGAGAAACATAAAAAATTGGAAGCTTGTGGAAAAAGCCCAATTTGTTTTATTGTAGTCTAATTAGAATTTAAAGTTTGGTTTAGAAAAAACAACCTCTTATAAACTCACAAAATGTGTGTCTAAAACTAAACGCTTTAACTTTACTACATTTAGATTTTTATTGATGTGAAGCGGAAACCACAATGGACCTAAGAACGAGCCATATGAGAAACTCTTTTTAATTAGCAAGCAGAGGGATGTATCTTACACCACATGAACCCAATAATGTCGTCTAGACAAAAAGTTGATAAAAAAGAGCTCTAAGTTATTTGGCAAAAATTGTAATCCATTGTGTATTCTACTGTAAATTTTAAATAGATTTTTTCTATTTATTTTTTTTTGAGGTGGGTAATCACTATTAGTCAATTATTCCCAAAGCCAAAGTGTTTGTGGATCGACAATTGACGTTTTACGTTCTAAATATACAGAGTTGATAAATTTTTCTTAAAATATCCAATAGAAGTTTTTAGAAAAAAAAGGTCGCGAGCTGCTAAAATCGACCTTACTATATTCTTCATGCAATGGAAAATCTTTATTGTTCCGAGTTTGATAACGAAACTAACAGAATATTTGTGCACGGGATGGTTTTTTTTCCTCAAACATGTTTCGACTTTTTAACTAGCCATTTTTGTTTGAATTATTTTTTCATTCGAAACGTATTGTGTCTCGAGCTTAAATATGAAAAGATTAATTTTCGTAAGATTATGGGGGTTTAAGGATTGCCATTTTGACCAATTTGGGACAATTAACGCGCGATACATTTCGCGCTACTAACGCGTAAGCGGAGATTTAATCCCTTTTAGAAATCGTTCGAAGTTGTTAGTTGAAAGAAACTTATTTGCCATGATTGATTTGTTACAATAAGCGAAATCTATCTTTTTGTATTTTATATAGCGTGTGGGGGATGATTTTCATTAGAAAATTAAAACATTAGAAGTTTTTTTTGTTTTATGTAATTTTTTTAATGATACAGTGCTGAATTAACCGCCAAAAATACCCAGTCGATCACAGACAAAATTATATCAAAGTGAGCCCCTTACGTAGCCCAACAAACTTTAACAAGGGTATATTCTCCAAAACATTGTATAATTTATTTTATTTTTGTTTGATAAAAAAGGCCGTTTTTGTTATATAAAAAACCAACTTTTTTTTTTTAAACAATTTTTAAACGGTTTTCAGAATATACCCTTGTTAAATTTTGTTGGGCTACGCAAGGGGTTCTTTTTGATATAATTATGTCTGTGATCGACTGGGTATTTTTGGTGTAATTTTTGATAAACTAAGAAAAGCCAAAATGACCCATTTTTGGGGTAAAATTTTGGGCCCGAATTTCGAAAACAAAGCAATACACCATATTAATTCTGTTAAAATTTTAAGCAAGTTTTTTCTTCACTAATTTTCACCTAAACTCAACCCAATTTGAGAAAAACGCATTTTAAATTTCAAGTTTAACGCGTTTTGTCCGGTTAATTTATATCAGTACTGTATTACTGCTCCATAAACCTTAAAAGGCAGTTGGAAGATTCAGGGCTTCGCCCTGATACGAGCAGTCTTGTTTCATTTTGGAACGATTTTCAAGAGAGATTAAATCTCCGCTTACGCGTTAATAGCGCGAAATGTACCACGCCAAATGTATTGCACGTTAGCTGTCCCAAATAGGCCAAATTGTCCCAAGTTGTCCCAAATTGGCCGAACATTGTTTAAACTATCTAAAACTTACGAAAATTGATCAGGGGTGACATATTTTTTGAAGTTTGAGTTCAGGACTACAAATCTTTTTAGTTGGTATAGAAAAATTCTGTCAAAACGGCTAGATAAAAATTCAAAAAAAAGCGTAGAGAAAAGGTTTACCCCGTGACACAAATGAGAATGTGTTAGAATCTATAAGCCAGATTGTGTTTCAATTAGATAAAAAAGTCACTTTTTCATAATTTACGACAGTGTGCACAAAAGTTAAGATTTCAAGAAGTTGCAGATGGGGAAAAGGAGTCGAGCCTATTCGGCTAGCACCATGCTGGCAGAATTGGCTAGTTATTCTGCTATGAGTCAGAAAAACCATACAATTCTGCCAAATTGCTGCTAGCCGAAAATTCTAGTCCACTTTTTACCCATTTGCGTTTATTTATAATCTTAATTTTTTGCACGTTGTCTAATTATCATGAAAATTGGCATTTACCATATTTATCGAGTCAAAAAAGTGTAGAACTTAGAATGATCGTAACAAAAAGCTGTTTCAATATTCGTTAATCAGAAGAATTTAACTCGGTAATTTGATTAGGGGTATTCATTTTACAAACCCCACTCCCCATAGAAAAGTTACGGGGTTTTAAAATGAATAATCGTTGTGTTTCTATCCAACCAAGACAGCATTGCACACAAAATCAAATGCCAACCAGAAATGCCAAAGAAGATGAAATGATATACCATATTCCAGCATGATCAGACGTAATCAAATCGATATTGAAAAATATCAATTGATTTATCAAATGAAAAATCAAAGAAGATCAAATCATGCATCATATACCAGCATGATTTATCATATACCAGCAAATGATATATCAAAGAAGATCAAATTATATATGATATAACAGTATGATCAGTCGTAATTAAATCAATATTGAAAAAAAAACTCGATAAATTGTCGCGAGCTCAGTGAGAAATTTAGAAATTGACGACCAATCTGTGGAATTCGCTTTTTACAGAGTGCTGATGTTTTGCAAAAATTTATTTGTCTGCAAAAAAAGGTTAAAATGTCAAAGAGGGCTTTACACTTTAGTTACGAACTTATGGAGGGGTGGATCTAGGATTTTCTCGAGAGGGGGGGGGGCCGGATTTTCAAAAAGTTTTTTTTTAAGTCGACCGAGCTCTCACTAATCACTAAAAACTAAAAAGACCCTGTTTTGACCAAAACTTTTAGGCCGCCGACAAAATTTTGAAAAAAAATAGGCAAAAAATAGCGTTTTTAAGCAGTTTTTGAAAAAATTTTACCAAAAAATTGCGTTTTTTCGGCGCGCGCCGCCTCCTAAAAGTTAGTATATATTGGCGCCAAAGGCTATTTTAACCCCCTCCCACAGTATAAGCTCCCTCCCCCAGTTTACCCCATTCTCAGTTTACCCCATCCATTAGTTGAGGGGGGAGGTAAAAAAGCTTGAATGGGTGAGGAGATGACGTTGAGACATGGCATTTACTAAAAAACATGGCATACATTTTGCAAACTTCTCGCAAAATTTGCAAAATTTTTGCAAAAATAATCGAATTTAGTTCTAAAAATTAAATGGTTTATAATGAATTTTTCCTTCAAAAATAAGCAATTATAATAGATTATCTTAGCAAAAACAGTCGATTTCAGTGACAAAAATTATGGATTCTAATCGATTATGATGGATTTTTTTTTAAAAAAATAGTCGATTATAATGGCAATATAATCGATTTCGTGGTCTGAGTTGTAACTCTACAAGAGATTATAATGGATTATTTTTGTCTCGGAAATCCATTATATTTGATTAGAATCCATGGGCGCTCGGTGCGGGTCGAGTTTAACGTATTATATCTAATCAAAAGTATACGAAAACACATAAAACTTTTTATTAAGCAAAATGAGTCAAAATTACCCGAAGAGTTTTTTCTAGTTAACAAACTGCTTAACAAAAAATTTGCGATTTTTCAGATATTGCACTTTTCTTGAATTTTAATGGACTGAGTAATAACCTATAATAATAAATTAACTAATATATAGGCATAAGTTTTAATCAAACAAATCGAACCACAAGCTCCGCATTTAAAACTTGTTCAATTTAATTTTGCAATATATATAGATAATTTTGTCTTGGAAAACTTTTTATCTAAAATCATTTTAAATTGTGAAAAATGCGTTCAAAAATTTAATTTTTTTGCGTTTTCTCTCAAGAGACTAAGTCGAATCTAAATTTATATTGAATATGCATCAAAAAAAGTTAAGGGTACTAAAATGCAGTTCAATTAGTTGTGACTTATTTGTTTTACGAGTTCGGATTTTGGGTTCTGCACCGGTAATTTAGATAGGCTAATCAATCAGAAAATTGGTTTCATTTTATTTTTGAGGTTTCATATGACTGGAAGTTGTTCTTGACTGACAAAAAGCTGTTTCAAGATTCGTTAATCAGAAGCATTTTACTCGGTAATTTGATTAGGGGTATTAATTTTACAAACCCCACTCCCCATAGAAAAGTTACGGGGTTTTAAAATGAAGAATCGTTGTGTTTCTATCCAACCAAGACAGCATTGCACACAAAATCAAATGCCAACCAGAAATGCCAAAGAAGATGAAATGATATACCATATTCCAGCATGATCAGACGTAATCAAATCGATATTGAAAAATATCAATTGATTTATCAAATGAAATATCAAAGAAGATCAAATCATGCATCATATACCAGCATGATTTATCATATACCAGCAAATGATATATCAAAGAAGATCAAATGATATATCATATAACAGTATGATCAGTCGTAATTAAATCAATTTTGAAAAAAAAACTCGATAAATTGTCGCGAGCTCAGTGAGAAATTTAGAAATTGACGACCAATCTGTGGAATTCGCTTTTTACTGTGTGCTGATGTTTTGCAAAAATTTATTTGTCTGCAAAAAAAGGTTAAAACGTCAAAGAGGGCTTTATACTTTAGTTACGAACTTATGGAGGAATGGATCTAGGATTTTCTCGAGAGGGGGGGGGGGCGGATTTTCAAAAAGTTTTTTTTAAGTCGGCCGAGCTCTCACTAATCACTAAAAACTAAAAAGACCCTGTTTTGACCAAAACTTTTAGGCCGCCGACAAAATTTTGAAAAACATAGGCCAAAAATAGCGTTTTTAAGCAGTTTTTGAAAAAATTTTACCAAAAAATTGCGTTTTTTTGGCGTGCGCCGCCTCCTAAAAGTTAGTATATATTGGCGCCAAAGGCTATTTTAACCCCCTCCCCCAGTATAAGCTCCCTCCCCCAGTTTACCCCATCCTCAGTTTACCCCACCCATTAGTTGAGGGGGGAGGTAAAAAAAGCTTGAATGGGTGAGGAGATGACGTTGAGACATGGCATTTACTAAAAGACATGGCATACATTTTGCAAACTTCTCGCAAAATTTGCAAAGTTTTTGCAAAAATAATCGAATTTAGTTCTAAAAATTAAATGGTTTATAATGGATTTTTCTTTCAAAAAAAAAACAATTATAATAGATTATCTTACCAAAAACAATCGATTTCAGTGACAAAAATTATGGATTATAATCGATTATGATGGATTTTTTTTCAAAAAAATATTCGATTATAATGGCAATATAATCGATTTCGTGGTCTGAGTTGTAACTCTATAAGGGATTATAATGGATTATTTTTGTCTCGGAAATCCATTATATTTGATTAGAATCCATATGCGCTCGGTGCGGGTCGAGTTTTACTATTTATATCTAATCAAAAGTATACGAAAACACATAAAACTTTTTATTAAGCAAAATGAGTCGAAATTACTCGAAGAGTTTTTTCTAGTCAACAAACTGCTTAACAAAAATTTGCGATTTTTCAGATATTGCACTTTTATTGCGTTTTTTTGGCGTGCGCCGCCTCCTAAAAGTTAGTATATATTGGCGCCAAAGGCTATTTTAACCCCCTCCCCCAGTATAAGCTCCCTCCCCCAGTTTACCCCATCCTCAGTTTACCCCACCCATTAGTTGAGGGGGGAGGTAAAAAAAGCTTGAATGGGTGAGGAGATGACGTTGAGACATGGCATTTACTAAAAGACATGGCATACATTTTGCAAACTTCTCGCAAAATTTGCAAAGTTTTTGCAAAAATAATCGAATTTAGTTCTAAAAATTAAATGGTTTATAATGGATTTTTCTTTCAAAAAAAAACAATTATAATAGATTATCTTACCAAAAACAATCGATTTCAGTGACAAAAATTATGGATTATAATCGATTATGATGGATTTTTTTTCAAAAAAATAGTCGATTATAATGGCAATATAATCGATTTCGTGGTCTGAGTTGTAACTCTATAAGGGATTATAATGGATTATTTTTGTCTCGGGAATCCATTATATTTGATTAGAATCCATATGCGCTCGGTGCGGGTCGAGTTTTACTATTTATATCTAATCAAAAGTATACGAAAACACATAAAACTTTTTATTAAGCAAAATGAGTCGAAATTACTCGAAGAGTTTTTTCTAGTCAACAAACTGCTTAACAAAAATTTGCGATTTTTCAGATATTGCACTTTTCTTGAATTTTAATGGACTGAGTAATAACCTATAATAATAAATTAACTAATAAATAGGCATAAGTTTTAATCAAACAAATCGAACCACAAGCTCCGCATTTAAAATTTGTTCAATTTACTTTTGCAATATATATAGATAATTTTGTCTTGAAAACTTTTTATCTAAAATCATTTTAAATTGTGAAAAATGCGTTCAAAATTTTAATTTTCTTGCGTTTTCTCTCAAGAGACTAAGTCGAATCTAAATTTATATTGAATATGCATCAAAAAAAGTTAAGGGTACTAAAATGCAGTTCAAACATTTGTGACTTATTTGTTTTACGAGTTCGGATTTTGGGTTCTGCACCGGTAATTTAGATAGGCTAATCAATCAGAAAATTGGTTTTATTTTATTTTTGAGGTTTCATATGACTGGAAGTTTTCGTTTGATGTGAAGAACTGAGTTTTTAAAACTAATTTTTTTTCTTGTTCCAACTTTAGAAGAGATAAGGAAAATTTATGCTTGAGGTAGTTTTTTTTGCTCCAATTCTTAAAGAAAATGCGGAATGTTTATGCTTGAGTTTTTTTAGTCCGTCGTTTCGACTTTTTAACTAAAATTTTTGACAAACATTTTTATAGCATCTAAATATATTATTGTTTGAAGCTCAAATGATTAAAAATTTTGAACTTGTGACCTTTTTCCGCAATGTTATAATAGCTTAAAATCGGGCGTACTCTTACGATTTTAATTAAAATTGAAATAATAAACGCGCAATATAATCCGTTTTATTAAAGCTTATAAGCGTATAATTATATCCTACGAAACTGAAAAGTATATCATTTGGCAGTACACGGAGCTTGTGGGATGATAAATTGAGAAATAAAGCTTCAAAAAAATTCAAAATTTTCTATTTTTTTTTTGAATTTTTCATAAGATCTTTTTTCAACCAAAAAAGCTTGTGATCGACAACAAAAGGCAGTAGAAACATTCGGGGCTTGCCCTGATGTACGAGCAGTCTTGTTGAATTTACCGTCAGGTTTGCAGAAAATATCAGATTTCATCAGCTAAGAATTTAGGTGTGTCTTTTTTATCCAAACTAATTGGGGCAATTTTGTGCAACAGGAAATTACTTTGGGCCTCGAACCCAAAAGAACAACCGGCGCCGAAAACTGTGTTAATAAATAGTTCCTGATTGTATCAATTTGAAACGCTATTTCGTTTAATAAAAACTAGAGGATAGCTGTGCACAAATATCAGCCCTTTCTAGACACTAGGAAAAGGTTAAACTTGCTACAATTAAGAGAAAAAGATCACTTGAAAGTTTAGTGTTATTATTGAAAAACTTGAGTTATACGTAGCCTATAGTAGCGCAATTCGGAAGGAAGGGGACGGTTAGTTAAACGGTCGTAAGGTAAACTTTTGAGTACGTCTCTCATCAATTATACATATAATTTTGTATACTCCTATTGCGATTATCTTTGGTATTTTTTGCGTCTTAAATATTTTTGCGGTATATATGGTGTGCAAAAAACTTTGGGCTACTTGCACAGCAATCGGATATTTTTGTTCGGCAATCTTGAAGCAGAAAAATTTTTGGACTAAAAAACTGCTGCTAAATGTCTCCAGCTATAAAGGAACATGAACTAAGACCGAAAAAAAACCATATTCACATGCTCGATTATGAACTCTTCTTGCGAGCTCAAAAATTTAATTAAAAGCAATATCAAATTGCTGCTTGGAACTCTTATTGAGTACTAAATTTCACCGGTTTCTGGGCTAAAATATTTTTCGAGTACGTCAGTCAGCCTTTGGCAGGGAAGTGCATCGAATTGGAATGAAATTTTTTGTGAGCTTTATCAAAACGGTTATTAAACACTAATAAAAGATTATCTTACCAGGACAATGCTTGTATCGTTCCAGCTACCTCTAGCTTGCCTGAAGTTGTTTATGATTTAAAAATTAATGATGGAATTTTAAAATAATTACCAAGTAGCTAGCTGTTGAAAGTGTTCCCTCAGAAGACTCCGTTTCAATGAATATTTTCCGTCTATTATCGGATGATTTGAACCAATTCAAGTTTTACTCAATTCAAGTTGTAGTCGAATAATTCGCCACTTCTGAGTTAATAATAAAGATAACTGAACTGAGTAAGAAGCATGCCATAATTGGTCAAAATGCCCAAATTGACAATAGTTAAAAATTTCGATGAAATCAATCTTTAAAGTTTTTATACAGGAGATTGGAGCTCAATTACTCTTGCAGTTTTAGGAACTGGAAACACGCATTAGATTAATTAACTAACTTTCTTATCATGAAAAAAAACGAAGGACATCAAATGAAATTTTGAAGGTCCGATCCCAGTTTGACGTCGTTTTGTGTTCAGGCCGCGGCGACAGTCATTAGGTTTATTCAGACCGTGGCCACTAAACTTTGATTTAATCAGATATTGAGGATCAGAATGTTAAATGTTCGGACCTTGTGGACCGAATAAATCCAGCGTTAACCGTTTTGTATGGATTGTTTGTTATCGTGGAACCCAAAAATATCCATTCAATGAGTGGGGACCAAAAAGATTAGTCAAAACAGTTTAAACTAAAAGTATGCGCTCAAGTTGTGAGCACCAACGTATAATAGCTCAATTTTTTTTATCTTGAGCCCAAATTAAAATATTTCACCTGCGATCACTTTTCTTAAAATTACAGGGGCTTGAAGACTGTATATGGCCAAGATTTCAGCCAAGATTTGATAGAAATTGTTTCAACATGAAGTGAGCTTTGTATTTGGTCTTTTTAATACTTTGCTATATGGGAAAAATATCGCTTTGCTTTTTACATGGCCTGTGAGTGTATATTTTTCAAAAACACAAAAATGTTTTTAGAAATATTTTTACTTTTTTTTTGAAAATTTGATTTTTTTTTCAGAGCGAACAATACTCTATTGACATGAAAACGCAGTCCAAAAATTCAATGCTTTGCTTGGTATGCACAGTTTTTTTTTGAAGAAAGTAGGGAATAAAAATAGGCTGGAGGAGAAAGACCCAATAATCAAAAACTATTCGAGATCAGTTAAAGAGCAGTCAGAGCATTCAGGGCTTTGCCCTGATACAAGCACTCTTGTTTTCTCTTATTTCCTAAACTATTCTAAGCTTTTCTCCTGTGAAGATCATGCGTACTGTTCCCTGATGTGCTATATAATAGAATGAGATCCACGTGATCTTTTTGAGATTTATATTTTGAACATTGTTCAGAGTTTGTTTCCGGAATATGCCTTGTACATATCAGCTAAGCTTCTAAATCGTTCTTCTGTGTTTTGAGTTATCGTCGCTTTCATTATAGATTTTATTAAGTCGAGCTGGATTCGTTAGATTGGACTAGAAAAGTAGTAGTTTTGCAACTGTTTTTTCACGCACGAGTAAATTATTATTGTGCACTCTGATAGTGAACTAATTTCCGGAGTGCGTGAAAAACAGTTGCAAAAGGGCTTTAGTCAACACAAAAATTATTTGTTCATGCTTGTTTTCCACTCGTTTTTCTCATGTTAAAGTACCTCTACAGCTTTTACACCACCTCTACAGCTCAGTTGCGAGCGTGAACGTAAAGAATTTTTTCACGCCGATTGAACGCACCCTGCAGATTAACTAGTTTTGTTCATTCAACAAATTTCACATACTGATCTTTTCATGAACTGCGAATGAACCCACACAACTTGACAGAGATGTTTCAATGCACCAGTGACTAATTGATTGATTGTGTTTTTGCATCTCTAACTATATTTAGGACGATTGTAGAGTTAGCTTTAATTTTTAATCTTTTTTAGAAAAAAATGAAGGAAAGTATACTTTAGGTTTTTTTCTACAGTCAAAAATAATTTTTATACTGTCGAGTTTCGACATTTTAAATAAATGTATTCGACAAAAAATTTTCAAACCATGTGGAAAATATCGCTGATTTGAGCTTAAATTTTAAAAAAATTACTTTTTGATCAAATTTTTCAAATTATTGGAATTGGATAATAGCTAATTCGGCCCATTTGAATGAAATAATTAACGCGAGTTATTTTGCGTTCCTATAACACGCGTGATAAGTGGAATAAATTGTTTCAAATTGTATTGAGGCCAGCAAATCGGTCTTGTTAAATTTATACAAAGCCCTGAATGTTCCGACTGCCTTTAAGGTCTATGGAGCAGTAATAACATGAAAAATTATAAGGTAATAAAATAGAATAAAAATTTTTTCTTGGAAAAATTTGAGTTTTTTTGAAAAAACATCCCCAAACGTCATATTAAGTACTTTTAAGTACAAAGTGATAGATTTTGCTCCTAGTAACAAATCAATTATAGCAAATAAATTTCCTTCAACCAATTTGGATAGATTTCAAGATTGATTAAATCTCTGCTTATGCGTTAATAGCGCGAAATATATCGCGCGTAATCGTCCCTAATTGGTCAAAATGCCAATTTTTAAACCCCCATAACTTTTTTAAAAAATGATCACAGGTGAAATATCTTTTCAAATTGCGACTTAGGCCAACAAAAATTTTCGAATGATATAAAAAAAATTCTATCAAAAAGGCTTGTAAAAATTTGTCAAAATTTGTCTGAAGAAAAAAAACCCACCCCGAGCACAAATATTCTGTTCCTTTCGTTACGAACGTCGGAACAACAAGAAATACATCCACTTGTATTGTACATAGCAGGTGATGAATAAAAAGAAGACGAAGGCAAAGCCCTGATTATTTTGATTGCGTTTTAAGGTTGATTAAAAAAATTGTGAATAAAAAGTTGATAAAACTGTCAAAAAACAATTAATCAGACGTTTACCAACGCAAAACTCCAGCGGAACAGTAACACGCCGTAGATAAAGGCAATATGCCGGGCGCTAACTATCCAAAATTGCCAAACTAGCAATTTTCAATTCCCAATAACCTTACAAAAAATTCATCATATTTATAAAAAAATGTATTTTTGAGCTCCGCACAGCAATCTTTTCTAGGTTGTATATAAAATTTGTATATAAATTAAAAATGCTCAAAAATGCTTTGTTATAAAGTCCAAATTAAATAAAAAACAACCCGAGGCATAAATGATCCGTTTTTTTTCAAAAGTCAGAACAACTAGACTGCTCGCATCAAAGTGACGTCCCGAATGTTGCCACTGTCGTTTTTTCTGGAGTCGTGTTCAATTTTAAACTACTTATGAAATCTTCAAAAAATTTGAATGTTTTTGTATTTTTCTTAATTCATCACCCCACATGCTATTTAAATTACAATTTGAAAAATAGCCTGCCACTATTTGATTCAGATCCACTCTAAACGGGATCAAATAAATGCTCATGCCTTGATTACACGATAGTATATCGCGCGTTAATTATACCAAATTGGTCGAATTGTCAGTTTTCAAACACTCCAAATTTTCTGAAAAACGATGACAGTTAAAAAATATGCGCTAAAATTTGTAGTCAAGACATCAATAGTTGTCAAATAATATTTTAAAATTAGTCTAAAAAGACTACTTAAAAGTCAAATTTGGTATGGAGGAAAAAAACCACCAGAGCACAAATATTCCAACACCATCTTCAAAAATTGGAGCAAAACTAATATTCATTTGCTCTAGTATACAAGCAGTTTTGTATATTTTCTTAAGCTACTTTCATGAATATAATTTCTCTTAAGCTAAAATAAGAAGATAAATATGCTTCCTCAATAGCACGTCGAATAATTTGACCGCATAGACTTCAATATCACAATAAATCATTTGATTATGAAACTACTCAATATCTCAAAAGTTTGACCTCATAACTCATAAGCGTCAAAATTGCAATAAATCAATGGAATAGGTTGAATTTACCCATAACCTTTAAAGTACAAATTCGCATACTAAAAATATTTTAAAACATGAGGTCAAAATGCCCAATAAGTTTTGTTGGAAACGTGATAAGATGAAATATCTTCATCGAATTTACCTATTATCACAGTAAATCAAGATAAATCCTATGTTCTCATCCACAAATCGAGTTAGAGAGGCGAGCCCCAAAGATGATATATATTGAAGTCAAAAAAAATCTATCGAAAAACAATTAAGAACAATGCTTTGATTGATTAAAAATCTAAATTGCTATTTTATTTCAAAAGTTACAGAAAATGTAGATTTTTAGAATATCGAAAAAACTAAAACTCCTAAGCTAACATCCTAAGATTTTTAGAGGTTGAAAAATGGACTTTATTGTAGAGCCAAAAAAACCAAAATACAAAAAAATTTAATTTTGATCGCAAAAAAAAAATCCTTTTGCGACGTCTCAAGAGCTTCAAAGAAAATTTAACCAGCTTTATACTTGTCAACCAGCAAAATTCGATCAGTTTTGGCCGAGAAAGGACTAAGAGCACAAGTCAGCGCCCAAAAAAACTCAAAAATTTGGACATCCACAGAAAAAAAAACGCAAAATTGCTGCCAAAGTTTTCGAGAGAAACCACTAAATTTATAGGAAAATATGTTTTTTTTAGACGAAACCATCATTGGAAACCATTTTGAAAAATACGCGTTCTAATTCTCTACTCTTATTTGTTTGATCCGGCTGGCTGAGTTTTTTGTTCAGTCAATCTTTTTTGTGCAACTGAAGGTCACTTTTTGAGTCTGACGCATAACCAACATTGATGTCAAAATCGTTCAAGCTGAGCTGTGGTAGGCTTGAAGCTAGAGGCAGACTGAGAGCGTGTCCTCATACATTATCATTCCCATGGCAAGAGGAAGAAACCTTGATCTGAAAAATCTGAACGCCTAACCGCTCTGCTAAAAGCCTCAATAATAATGTAAATGCCTCAACAAAAAGTGAGATTTATATAAATTTCAAACAGGTAAAGGCAATTGTGAAATTCCGGACTGACCTCCATATACAACCAATACTATTCATTAAATCATAAAAATTCATATGTAGAGTCTATTGAAACTTAATCAAACAGATTTTTATATAAATAAGATGAATATATTCTACCCGTAAAAACAACAAAGCTGAGGGATTTTTTTGTTTACTTGTCACAAACTCACATCTATGCTCAAACTACCAGTTTCTGCAGAACAAATGAAAGACAAAAATGAAAAATCTTGCCCATTAAGAGGTGCAGACTCCACTGATTCAGCTTTCCACAAAAAAAAACAATTTTGCGGTAAAAGTTACGTGTAAGAACAGGTGTATCATTTGTTTTTTGTTTTCTAAAGTGAAAGAAATTAAAAATTTTGCGTTTTATTGTTTGAGAAAACTGTGAGATTTAGTTTATGATCATAAACCAAGAAATTAAAGAGCGAACAAACAAAAAGTTTTTTTTCGAGAAAAAAAAATAGTTTTACGGAAAACGTATTGGATATCGTTTATCATAGGACTTCAAAATTATTTGTTGTTTCTGTACGCATGAAATATGTGGAACTGTATGACAAAAATTTCTGCTATGACAAATTAAAATGGCGAAAAGTTTTGTTTTTAGCCTCATATTAGAAAAACTGTTTGAGTTTTTATGTTTTTAATCATTTTTGAAAAGAAAAAGCGTTTTCTAATATATGCTTGTTTGCTATGACTCTCGAGTATGCCTAAGTTCTATGTTTTTGCTCAGATTATCTTATCACATGACACACAAATTTTATGGTTATTTTTGTAGAGAGGGTAAAATAAAAACTTTTTTTTGTAGTTTTGAAAAGAATATGGTCTGAATATTCTGTGCTAGCTGCACAGCAACTGGCTATGCTTGTTTAGTTATGGAATTATATGATTACAAATTTTGGTCAACCTGAGCTTATAGCGCGGAATTGGCATTAAAAACTTAGCTGTTTGAGTGCTTTGTTTTTTTTTAAAAAAAGCGTGATTTTTGCCCTCATTTTTTCAGTCTACATTCAGAGACAGTTTTCTCCGAGGAAGGAATGAGACTGAATTAATTTAAAGCTGAACATGCGGTCAACTTTTACCACAAAATAGGCCATATAGTGCCCTAAAAGAAGACATACCCCTCATCGATTTTTAAAAAGAGACAGGTATATCTGCTTATCTGAAGTACGATTTTCAATAGAATGTCAAAATCAGCCACAAAACGAGGGGTTAGAAGGTGAAGCTCTAACACATACAACACAACTTCCAGTCTTGATGCTACAGCGACAAGAATAAATTAAACGGGTTCATGAGAATCTGTATGCAAGAAAACGTTTTCAAAGAGAAGCAAGGATAGCCGGTTAAAGTGCAAAAGCACAAAATGTTCCGACCATAGTCTTGAAAAACACCCATAAAAAGGCTTTTCAAATCAGTATCATTTTTTTCGGGTGGTTTGATGTAGTAACTGAACAATAAACTAGAGCTTAGTTATATTCAACAGTCACCTAAAATAGCCAAACTGGACAACAAATTTTGAAATTACTTTTCATTCCCAAAATGCCGTTAGAAAACTTTTTTCCCGGTTCGGTCGTTTTATTTGCTCGAAATATGACAAAAAAAAACAAAAATTTCAAACCGGTTTTGCTCGACATTGGGAAAATTTTGATTCGAATCACGACTGTAAGAGTTTTTGAATGATATATCACTCAATTCAGTCAGATAATATATTGTGGTACTTAATTTTGCGCTGAAAACAAAAAAACTAATGCACACCCGAATACAAATTTCCTCCCCATTTTCAATGGTCGTAACAAAAAAAACTGAAACACACTCAAATACAAAATTCCTCCCCATTTTCAAGGGTCGTTACATTAATCATAGCTGTTCTGCACTTTATTTCTTTGATTAACCAAACATTATACCAGTTTCAGTTAGCGCAACATCGCGGACGTCTGCAAGCTGCATAAAAAGTCGCACGAACATAAAGACCGCGACGAGAAGCAAAATGTTAGATTTTACCAGTATTAATCCCCTTTCTTTTTTCGCTGACTCCCTTATGGTGCTCCAGTCTACATCAATTGTCATTGAAAGACAAACACAGTTTATAAGCTGATGCCACAAAATAATTAATAGTTTTCCTCCCTTTAACACTTGCTTGGTTCCACTCGAAAAAGTGAATTAAAAAAACTTCAGCTAATTTTTATATATCTTGTTTTTTGTTGATTACTGGGTTACATAGCCAGGGGAAAACTTTAGGCTTCTTGTCAGAAGCCTAAAGAGTCCATGAAAATCCTGAAACTCCTAGCAGGAACCATCAAGGTACCCTGCAAGGAATTCTAAAATTATCATTTTTTTTTCTGGCAAATGTTGAAAACAAATGTATTTTTAATCTACATTTCTCATAAAAATTCATCAAAAAGTGGAGTCGAGGAATCGGATAGTTTTACTGAGAAACTCAGGTATGCTCGTAAACTTAAGTCAATTTGATTTTTCGCCAAAAAACTGGCAGTACAGGCCTGGTTCCTAGCAAAACTCTTTGAAAACCAGCCCTTGACTCTTAGATCAACCAAGCAAGTACAGAAAAATCCCTGCAGGACTTTGAAATGGTTTCCCCTGGTCCAGGCCTGGCTCCAGGAATGCACTTTCATCGATAGAAAACCCGGGTTTTTACTGCAAACCACATCGACATGTAAAATTTCTCTTTTACAATCAAACTCGCATACTATTCAGTTGCAATTAGTTGCCTGAGAAACGTTGATGAGTTTTTCTTTCATGACTTGTCACTTGAAAAAAGCCTGAATTTCTTTTTGTAGCAAGCAGATATAAATATGGTAGGTTTTTATCAAGATAATGTGATTAAAATTTTAATGGGGCTAGGAAATTGAGCATGCAGGAAAATCACTTAACAGCAAAATCAGACTACACGAACCTTTTTGACAAAAAACGGGGAAATTGAGACGACAACAATTGAAAAAAGCGTGAAAAATAAGGTTTAACACATCGATGTAGCAGTATCAAGCTCATCCAATTTTAGGCGTAAATAATTGAGTATAACGGATTATTATGGTGATTTTTTGACAATTAAAATTGTTTATAAATAAAAAAGTTAGGTGCTTAAGGGATTTATAGCCAATTATAACCGTTGTTTTTTCCCAGAGATTATTACCTCTTATAATTGATTATAGTTTATACAAGGACTCTTCAAATCAATTATAATAGTTTAAATTGATTATAATCTCTTATTTTAGCCACACTTTTACCACAAGAAAAGTATATTTTATTTATATTTTATTGGTTATTTTTTTTCTGGCAGTAAGAAAATCTCTAACAGAGTGAATGCCATGTCACACTTTGGTTCATCTGAACACAAAGTTTCACCACGAAACAAAAGTTTCAAAGAGATCCTTTCAAATTAAATTTAAGGTTCCCGCGGTAGGTGAAAAATTAATCATCCAAGCAAATCATGAAACTAAAGTAAAGTGCTGATATTTTGGTGGCTAACAATGTACATCATGAATGTACATCATGAAACAAGTCTAATGGAGAAGAAATGAAAAAAGGAAAACTCATGATAAATTAGAATTGATTTGAATACTTTTTAAGTTTTCACATTACCCAGCATACTCGAAAACTCAAAATATAAGCAATTCAGTTACAAGGTCGGAGATAATGGTAAAACAACAGAAATTATAATCGATTTTAATTGCATAAAAATTAATTGGATTATTAAATGATTACAATCGGTTAAAATTGATTATAATTGATTATAATTTGATTTCAAAAAGAGATATTATACTCTGTTATTAATTGATTATTAAGGGTGCGGGTATAAATCAATAAACGCACGGTCAATGATTGGTCTACGTCTGGGGCAGAAAAAGTGTACAATAACCGAATTTTCAAAAAAAATCATCATTTTTTGTACAGCATTTTTTGTCAGATTTTGGATTTCACTTCATTTTTGGACTGATTTTTGCTCGGAAAACCAACTCGGCCGAGCAAAAAAAAGTAGAACACTCTTGAAATTTTTTGATAATCCCCCAAGAAAATCCTAGATTGCGTTAGTTTGTGATTCAGAAAATTTTCAAAACAAGGATATCCGGTTCTTGTGCAAGTAGCACAAAATACTCCGACCACATTCTCATTTTTTTTAAATGTTTTTTTTTGTATGTCATGTGATGATTAAACTATACGGTTGTTGAGAAAATTAGTGTATTTGTCTTCAAAAAATAAATAAAGAAAAACGTTTAAAATACCATTCGATACTGAAAAAGAAAACTTTTTTAGGAAGCTACATTTAGGGAAATTTTTCGGCACAAAAAATTCAAAATTATTCCAAAAGTTCTAGTGCAAAAAAAAATAGTATTTAAAATTATATTTTTTCTTCAAATTTTTGCACTAGAACTTTTGGATTAATTTTGAATTTTTTGTGCCGAAAAGTTTCCCTAAATGTAGCTTCCCAAAAAAATCTTTTCAGTAAATTTTGATCCCAAAAAAAATCTAGCCCAATTTGCTGATTTTCATATAACAAACGCTACTCAATCGCTGTACTCGCTCGAAAATAAACGAAAATTCAAAAATTTCAACCGGTCTTTCTTGACACTGGGAAATTTGTTTGGAAAATTTAAAAGTCGTTAAAATCACGGAAGTGCTTCAATATGATGTATGGCTCAACCCAGTCCAATGTTTTTTTGGTACCTGATTTTGCGTGAAAAAAAACTAAAAAACCCGAATACAAAGTTGCTCCTATTTTCATTGGACAGAACAATTAAGTCACAACTTCACACTTTTTTATTCAAATAATTATAATCCGATTGTCCTTTTTTCATTTTTAGGCGCAATTACCTCTACCAATTCCGGTCCATGGTTCTATTTATCAAAAATTAAACAAATCCTTTCGAGAGAATTATCTATAATCTCGTGCTTTGTGGAAAATTTTGTCTAATTACAGCTTTATATAGAATTGAGGGGACAATCCGTCTATTTTGCCCGGAAATTGAAACTCACTATTCTAGAAAAAATGCTTCTGTTTCACTCAGTATATTTTACACCTTGGCTTTTTGCCTAGTTTAAAAAAAGCATCATCAATTATATTATATCTAGATTCAAACTTGAATAATTGACTGACAGTTAGAATGAACTAATTTCCCGTTCATTTGAACTAAATATTCAACTCCTATTACATGACAGTTCCTGGCCTCATTTTGAGATAATTTGTCTTTCAGAAAAAGAAAATTCTAAACTAATTTTAGAAACTTTTAAGAAAAAAATAGATTTAAGTTTTAACCGACAAGGAAGTCTTGAAAAAAGGGAAATAATTAATCTCGACCCCAAAAAAGCACTTGGCGCCATCAACCGCGCTAGTAATTACTTACTGAAGTGAAGCTTCACGCTATAATAAATTACACCAAGGACACCTTACTTGAAAAATGAACTCTGAGACGCCATTATGCACAAAAGGTTTTTCCCAAAGTTAACCTTCATTTTGATGGCTCCACTTTTCCAATGGTACTTTTATTCTATACTTTACCCTGGAAGTAGTAGCAATTTAATAAAAATATCGGAAATATTTCGACACCGAATCTTTTAAAAGTTTAATATCGAATACAATAGCTCACGTTTGAAAATTTCCAATTCTTAAAAAGAGGCGTTTTTGGCTGACTTTCGCAATCACTTTGTTGAATTGCCGGAAATTTATGTATAAGATTTAAGTTCGGAAGATGTTTTTAGAGGCTTGTTGGTTCAAAAATTGAATTCTTGAACGTCTAAGTTCTGCGACAATGGGCCAAAAAGCGTGAGCAAAAAGTGACGTCACTTTATCATGTTTAAC